>NC_092343.1:44132500-44446315 GCF_046630445.1 Rutidosis leptorrhynchoides
GGCGGATAAAAAGTCTTCAAAAAAATCCCATATTTTTACAGTAATTATATTTATTTATTTCAGTCATTATGGTATAAAATTCGATCATTAAATTATTAAATAAAAATTACATTAATTATTCACTCCCAACCCCAAGTAAAATATAAGAAATTTTAAAATTCAACAAATAGTTCCTAAATACATTTTTAATAAGCCTATAATTTGTAAAACTCATTTTCCTCTAACCGTTTATTTTAAAATCACATAAGTTCGTTTAGTTTATAACTTGTTTATTATCAATCGAATGATAATTGAGTGTTACTATCTTTTTCCAAATAAATTCGAAACTATATATATATATATATATATATATATATATATATATATATATATATATATATATATATATATATATATATATATATATATATATATATATATATATATATATATATATATATATATATTCAATACACTTTATTTATATATATAGATACTTTTTAAATAATAATCATTATAATATCATATTTTTATTTTACATAAATAAATTTCAGTAACAACAACATACAATATTTAAAATTATGTTTCCAATTATTATTTATATATATATATATATATATATATATATATATATATATATATACATACATACACATATCAAGTTACAATTAATTGTTCGTGAATCGTCGGAACTGGTCGAAGGTCAAATGATTTCATGAAACAGTTTAAAAATTTTGAGACTCGGTTTAATAGACTTTGCTTATCGTGTCGAAACTATATAAAGATTAAGTTTAAATTTGGTCGAAAATTTTCGGGTCGTCACAGCACACCGGTTGTAGTAAGTCTATCAAGCTTTGGATTCCGAGTGAGGACTCTTTCATAGTGAAACATCTGACCAGACCCTTAGTACATTGTCGGTCCTAGACCATGCTAGTGTAGTCACCAAACAAATAAACTTCGTACGTGCACGCTGAAGCACAGCGGTTGTTGTAAGCTGTACCTCTGCTAAGTAAGGCCATGGAACCCGGTTAGTGTTGACCAGTACGTTGCACCATAACGCGGTCTCAAGCATTGCACCCCGCTTGAGGGATTCTTAGTTAATTAAGGAACTGTTTGTTTAGACACATAAAGGATTGGACCGTTAGAATAACCGAACGTGTTCATGGAAGTCAGCTTGATTTGGCAATGGTGTTCTTTATGGTTGAACTCTTTTTAAGGGCCTAACTATCTTTCTAAACCAATCATTAATGAAAGCATTGAAACACATCACGTCTCTTGGATATGGTAAACCATGTATTCTATTATGCTTAAGAAAGTTTAGACTATTTTGAAATGTTAATACGTCACCCAACTGAGTCGCTCAATTAGATGAGCTGTTTGAACGTGTATGCCTGTAGTCAGACTGCACGGGCGTCGGGGGTAAGGAACGTTGCTGTCTATTCAGAATCTTCAACCCTAACGCAGTACCCAGTGACATGTCTTATGACAGGGGCGTTTAGGACCAGTGTAATGAATACAAGGCCTCTGCCTATTCATGAGACAACATTCCATAATCTCAGCAGAATAACTGATGAAGTCATAGTATGCACTCACTTTAACCTTATCTGAATTACAAATTTTATCGCATTTATTTTATTTGTCTTATAATTTAGAAAATCCCAAAATAAATAACCACTACTCCCTAACTATCTTAGGCTTAAATATAGGTTCGATTCTACTGATATATCAAAAATACGACTCTAGGTCATACTTCCCTTACTTATAAGGAGTAGTAAGATTTAGGCCCCGCTAAATATAAATTTAAAACAGTACCCGCTCCCACGAGAGGCTGATCCTGGCGAGCCACGGCCCGACGACACCGCGCAAATAAAAATCGTCCGTTTCGGCCATATCACGGGAGAGTACTAAGTTTTTGGCGCCGCTGCCGGGGAACTGGTATCAGGCAATACTGCTCTCTATCAAACTTATTCACAAGCATTAAGTGGTGTCTAAGAAAGACAATTATACCACACTCCACATCTAAACATATACACATTAAATCATTCAACACAATCAAATATTACAACACACTCTATATTACAACCTACTACAAAAAATGAATAACTTGTATCTTAACGATTACGATTTCGAAGATTTTATGGAACTAGCAAGTGCGTACAATCCGGAGCGACAACTCGAAATGCTTGATTTTTTAGACGCCGACGAAGAAGAAACTTATGAACCTATCCCAAGAGCTCCAAGAAGACATTTTCCGAGAGATCGAGCTGGAAGGGCTGCACTATTATGGAATGATTACTTTTCCGACACCCCAACATTCCCCGAAGATAAATTCCGAAGACGTTTTCGAATGAGTAGTTGATTGTTTAACCGTATCTCCGCAGGTATACTCAGTTATTCTCAAGAACCAGTTCCTTCATAGTTTAAATATTTTCATCAAAGACGGGATGCAACTGGTTTACTCGGTTTTACTGTTTATCAAAAAATTACATCGGCTATACGACAATTAGCATACGGTGTTGCTTCTGATATTTTTGATGAGTATTTGCATATTGGTGAAAGCACATCATATCTGTGTTTAGAAAATTATTGCAAAAGTGTTATACATTTATTTTCGAACGAATATTTACAAAAACCGAATGCCTCCGATGTTGAACGTTTAACTAAAAAACATGAGGAAATCCATGGTTTTCCGAGTATGCTCGGTAGTCTAGATTGTATGCATTGGGCTTGAAAAAATTGTCCAGATAGTTGGAAAGGGCAATACACACGAGGCGATCATGGTCACCCAACAATAATGTTGGAAGCGGTCGCCTCCTATGATTTATGGATTTGGCACTCTTACTTTGGACCGGCTGGTTCAAATAATGACATCAATGTGTTAAACCAATCCGATTTATTTAAAGAGTTGTTTGAAGATAGATCTACACCGTGTAACTATACGGTGAATGGGTTGAGTTTTACACGGGGCTTGTGATGACCCGGAAATTTCTGACCAAATTTAAACTTTATCTTTAAATGATTTAATGTTTTCGACACGATAAGCAAAGTCTGTTAGATTGAGTCTCAAAATTTTAAAATTGTTTCATATATACAATTACCTTTGACTACTCTCGACGATTCATGAACAATTATATGTATGTATATATATATATATATATATATATATATATATATATATATATATGTACAAATAAAAACGACTTTCCTACAGTAAAACATTATTTGCTACAGTAAAAATGACTTTGCTACAGTAAAACACTATTTGCTACAGTAAAAATGACTTTGCTACAGTAAAACACTATTTGCTACAGTGAAACCGTACTTTGCTACAGTGCTACAGTGATTTGCTACAGTGAAACACTATTTGATATCGACGAACTAGCAAACAAAAACGGAAAAGGCGGCCATGCGATTGCATGGCAAAAACACTGAAAACTCATGCGATCGCATGGGCAGGTGGGACAGGTCTGGTCCTATAAATATCGAACATTTCTATTTTTCTGTATCCATCTATCTCGCATCTATCTCTCAATATATATTATATTTATATTTATTATTATTATTATTATTATTATTATTATTATTAAGATTAATATTATTATTAATCTTAATATTATTAGTAGTATTATTATTAATTAGTATTATACATAAAATACTACGACGAGGTCATGAGCGTGTCACTTTCAAAATATGTTTTCGAGCGCGATAGAGCTAAGGAAATTATGGGTTATTGCTAAGGAGGTTATGGGTAATGTTCGGGGGTATATTTGTGAATCAAATCTAGTGTTTATCATCTCCGTTACGTCTACGTACTTTCCTCCAATATTGAATCTCAATATTTATACGTAAGCACTCATATTTTATCTTTTATATATTAATTGTGTATCCATGTCTAGTGCTCGAGTATATATATATTTATATATGCTTGTATGCTAAATTTCGTCGTTAAACAGTTATAATGAATCACGAATTAAATACATATATTACTGGTAAAAGGTATATGGTATACATGTTTTTGGAAAGCTGACGAAAAATCAATAACTATTCATTTAGATATCGAATAATTTCGATGAACGGATTAAAAGATATGATCAACTGAATTACGATTAACGTTAATTGAAATTGCTTTTGAATCTGCAATTAAGATTTAAACAACTTGTTTACGAGATTGATAAATTGGATTTTTGAATATTACCAACCGAGTAAATGAATCCTTATATAAGGTACGTCTCGTTTTGTTAAGCTATTGTCAAAATTGACTTTTTGAAACGACTTTGGATAACTTTTGTATGTCGATCTCGAGTATTAGGATTATGATACACTATGAATTGACCTAGCTTGATAGATAATTATTGACCAACATATGTTCTCTAGGTTGAGATCTACGATTATTTGATATTCCGAGTTTCGATCACATTTTGGTGAACGACTTTATGTGCTGCTAAGGTGAGTTTCATTGATCCCTTTTTAATTGCTTTTTGCAATATATTTTTGGGCTGAGAATACATGCACTTTATTTTAAACGCAATGGATACAAGTACATACTAAATTCTACACTGAGTTTGAACCGAAAATCCCTTAGCTTTGGTAACTAGTAACTGCTAGTTATAAGAACTGGTGGGCGCGAGTAGTAGTATATGGATCCATAGGGCTTGATATCCCCGTACGAGCTAGAGCACTAGCCTTTTAACGGACGTATGCTATTTGAGAAGCGTACACGTTGGTTTGCGTGTATTATTAAGATGATTATACAAAGGGTACAAATTATATATACGTTAAAGTTTAGTTACCAGGGCGCTCAATTTCGTAGAATATTTTGATAAACATTTCTGGATGAAACAACTGAAATCTTGTGATCTACCTTTATATACAGATTATACGAAACATTAAAACTATGAACTCACCAACCTTTGTGTTGACACTTGTTAGCATGTTTATTCTCAGGTTCCCTAGAAGTTTTCCGCTGTTTGCTTATATGTTAGATAAGCTATGTGCATGGAGTCTTACATGGCATATTTTTCCAAGGAAACGTTGCATTCACCAAATCATCACCATGTATCTTATTTTGACTGCATTGTCACCGGAAGTACTATTGTAAACTATTATTTATGGTGATTGTCTATATGTAGAAATCATCAGATGTCGAAAACCTTTGATTTAAATATTCATTTATGGTATGCCTTTTCAAAAGAATGCAATGTTTACAAAACGTATCATATAGAGGTCAAATACCTCGCAATGAAATCGATGAATGACGTGTTCGTCCATATGGATTTGGAGCGATCGTCACAGTTGGTATCAGAGCGTTGGTCCTAGTGAACCAGGTCTTGCATGAGTGTGTCTAACTGATAGTTGTTAGGATGCATCAGTAAGTCTGGACTTTGACCGTGTCTGCATGTTAAAAGTTTTGCTTATCATTTTTTGTCGAAAATTACCTGCTTATCATTCTTAAGTCTAGACACGTTTTTCTGCATTTATTGCATAAATAGTGTATAGACAAAAATTCATATCTTAGCGTATCTGTTACTGTAAACTTTTCCTGACATCTTCCGAAAATTTCTCCGTGATTTATGGAATTTTGGTATTATATATACATATGTAAATTATGTATTGAAGCATACCAAACTAAATTCTATAATCTAATTCATATCAAAAATCATCTCCCTAATTATACAAGATGGATCCCGTATCTAGTTCAAATTCCTTAAACTCTGACAGCTATTCCGATATGGATATTCACCTGAATTCCGAAGACAGTGTAACCGGAATGGATCAGCCAATCAGCCATCACCTATTCTGGATGAATTGGGGATGGGTTTGTAGCCTACTTAATTATTGGAGATAGGAAGAAGGCGATCCCTTTCATCCACCACATTGCCCTCTTGGCGAAGAACCTGAAGCACTTACCGGCGAACCTGTTCGAGACACCATTTTCTCTCTCATTTCCAGAGTATCTCGTCACGATAATATACTATCTCAAATTCTGGATCTTATTCATCCGCTCGTCCGAACCGCCAATCATCCCGGTGTAGTAGAAGAAGTCAACGAGCTTCGCGCTCGGGTAGTGGCTTTGGAGAATATGGTGCAAAGGTTACAAGCACCAGCAACATCACCGGCATCAACAGTACCACCGACAACAACACCAACAGTACCATTACCACCACCAACAACAACCGCATCGCAAACCTCAACTTCACAATCTATTTCACGAGCATCAATGTCATACGCATCGTAGTTACCAAGAAATACCAGCAACAATAACCGATGAAGTATTAACTTATTTCCCCTGAAGAAATTTTATGTATATTTAATATATATGAATTTTGAAATCAAAATAAATCTTTTCGTACTAAGCTATTACGTGTGAATCTTAACTGGTAGGTACTACTCGGTTATTTCATATTACTAATATGCAATGATGTACATCCTTCCTTAACAACTTAACCATTGTTAATTACAATCTCTGTTTCAACTTAATGAATTCCATTTCATAATAAACCAAGTGTATTATTCAATTACATAATTGATTTTACATTTTCATTTTCGATGTACTCGAAACTTTCCAGAAAACATCATCTGTGCCTTGTAAGGTTCACAAAGATTCCACAAGCATCAACATCCTTCACCGAGAAATAAGAATAAATAATGAAGTATCGATTACATTAGCGAATACTCCGCAAAGATTATGTAATCTTTACTGTTTTAGAGATTAATCATTTCTAAGTCAAGTCGAAAATCAAATGATCTTAATATGATATTAACTCATTAAATCTGTATTAGATTTGAAAAAAATATACATACATATATTTTCATAAAGACGGTAATAAAAATTATTTTGTACAAAGTATTAATTGTGAAATCTTTAACGGGTAGGTACTACTCGAGAAATATTTAAGTTCACAATTAATATGTTACACTGTACATTCTTCAATTTTGATTCAAAAATCATTAACTATACTCACTATCTTCACAATGATACATAATCATTTCATACAAATTCAATCACATATTCTGATATCGACGGATCAGAATCCAAGCCATAACTCTGAACCGGTGACATCATTCTTAGATATCGACATCTTTCAAAGCTATACTTTGACGTCAAAACTATGCAAGATCCTTTAGCATTGTTTTTACCGAAAATAACATTGCAATTCCTTTTCAAAGTATCCAGTATTTTCAACCAGACAACGACGACCTTTCAGACTTATAATTTTGGCATATACGTTTTCGTTACTGGGGAACCTTTCATGTTCTACCACATTAGCAGTAAATTTACCAACAATTTCATTGATCTTTGACCTTCCAAAAAATCCTTATACTCATTGAAACTGTATCATGTACTCATCCACATCTTGTAACGGCAATTGCCATACCAACTATCGGGAATTAGCAATCAGTATTTTGAAATCTTGTAGCACGTCTACGCCAACAGTTATATGTGTACATATAACGTCTACCTCCTGGACTTACATACTTCGAATGTGAAGTTTCCGAAAAACACCCCAAACTACGAAACTAGTTCTCCGAATTTTGGAAAAATGTTGATGAAGCAGCAAAAATGGTAAACGACCTTAACAGTCAAAAGTTTGATGATAAAGAATAGTATGGTGATAAAGCCGAGAAAAAGAGAAGGTTTGGAATTGAAAAATGGATTGAGCAGACCATGAAGGAGGCTGTGGACAAATCACAAAGACTAAATCTACCTTCAAAGAATCTAAATGATTCAGAGTCTGCTAAAATCATTAGCGAATACCTTGCTCCTTACTCTAAAACCTTTGCGGACAATATTCTTCATCATCATCTTATCTTAAATATTCTAAGATATCATCGTATCTCCCATTATAAATATCCTCCATATTTCTGAAGATATTTTTCGAAACCATTCTTATCTGAAATCATTACCTCTTCGCGCTATCTGTGTTATATCATAAAAGAAACTATTTTAGTTTCTAAAATCTGAAAAATTTGAAAAAATGGATGTTTTGAAGTAATGTTGGGAACTGAAGCATGAGTTAGTATAATATAATGACACTTGATCAACGTGATTATATTATAGTAAGTCATGTTGAGTTTCTAATGGAACGTGACAAAGGTTCACAGATCACACCCTCATCATAAACCATGTTACATAACTCTTTCATTCTATATAATCTCTAAATATATCAAGAAAATATATTTCTTGATGATTCGGTCTTTTCCGGATATTCTGGTAATTTGACAAGTCAGATTGTGCCATTACCGTTTCTTTCTTAGAACATTAATTATGTTTATTCCGAAATTCATACCTACGAATTCTGGACCATTATTCGCTTGACTTAAAGTCGGGAAGAGAAAATGAAAGCATGAAGCTCCGAAATATAATGAAAAATATAAAGCCCGAAAACAACCCCGAAATTACAAACCGTGTATATCAATGCGTATAGCAATATAAAGACACGGGAGAATGAAAAACAATATAACCCCAAGGTAATAGTAGAAGAAAATAACTTCCTCTGGTGGTAGATGAAAAAGAAGAATGACAGATATGAAAGTTATGAGTATATCAAGAATCAGAACTGGATGAAGCATTTCACAATCTTTTGGAAGTATGAAATAACAAAGAAGATTATAGGAGTGGTGAAAATAAATGAAACAGAAGAGGTCAATTTATAGCGAAATATCAGACATAGCAATCGAGGCAGATTACGCATTTAATCAAAGAAAATCCTAATTTTCGCAAATTCCGAAGAATCAAATCTTATTTAGATTATGAAGATTTTCTATTCCTTAAATTCCGGAAATCAATCGTAACTACGTCAAAAGTTAAGACGAATCTCTATTCTTTCATTTCACTCTTTTACGATAACTTCTCTCATACGCTTCGAGAAATCGGATTGTTTTATCCATATAATTCAACGGTGATAAAATTCTATTTATCAACTCATATCCGTCATGAAAACATTTTTATTGTTAGCCATGACGACCTCACTTAAATTTCGGGACGAAATTTCTTTAACGGGTAGGTACTGTGATGACCCGGAAATTTCTGACCAAATTTAAACTTTATCTTTAAATGATTTAATGTTTTCGACACGATAAGCAAAGTCTGTTAGATTGAGTCTCAAAATTTTAAAACTGTTTCATATATACAATTACCTTTGACTACTCTCGACGATTCATGAACAATTATATGTATGTATATATATATTGTAGCGACCCGACCAAATCGTCATTGACGGCGCCATCTACTTAGGTCCCGTTACGTGGTCATAAGTCTTTAAAACAACGTTTGACCAAAAGATATGTCGCATTCATTTCAAATGTAAAGATTGTTCAAGTTTACAAGAATAGTTCCACCACAAGTTACGATACAAAGTTTTAAGTACAAATGAAACTTATGCGACACAATTTAAAAGTTTCCAAAAGACGCTCCATGTATGCATATATACTCGACATCCAATGCAAGTATCAAAATAATGAGCGGAAGCATGAATCATGTATCGTTCAAGGACCTGAGAAAAACATAGAAATCTGTCAACGAAAACGTTGGTGAAATCATAGGTTTAAGTAAGTAAGTACAAGTGAACCACAAGATTTGCATCAATGAAATAATAGTAATACATTCCAAAAGTTTGTTTCACGAGCACCCAATTATCAATGCTTAACATTCCTTCCATTGAACCCCATCACTTAGTGCTAGAACATACACTGTTTCTCGAAAATATATTTCATTCGTAAACGGTAGCGAACCGTTTGAATGAGGGTTTGTCAAACCCATATGGATCCATACAACATAAGTTCTCGCTTACACCCGGCAAGTGTAACTAATGATAATCGAATTGAGGATTTTGTTCTAAACTCGTATGTAGAATGTTTGTTTTCCTGTACTTGTGTTCACTTAGTAAAAGAAATGTTTATGTTTTCTCATCCCAAATGTAAGTTCAAAAAGAGTAAAAGTGGGACTATGATCTCACCTTGAGTGCACGTACGAAAAGTACTTCACAAAATAACGTGTGCGAAGGATAGTGCTAGTCTTGACCTAAACAAATAGGTCGCATCAATAACGGTAAGCACGATAAGTCAAAAATGTTCAATTAGTCCTATGGCTCGTTACGACTCGATTATGTAGCATGTGAAATCAAATTGTCAAGTTTCATGCAAGGTACAAGTATATAAACAAGTTAGGAAGGTTGCATAATCATTTGGTTAAGTTTGACAAAAAGTCAAACTTTGTTCTGTCAAAGTCAACGAAAAAGTCAACACGTTCGGGTTGGGTCCCGAACTATTTTTCTGAGGTTTTTAATCATGTATGAGCATGTTAGGACAAGTTACATGTGAATCGGAGGTGCGTAGCATAGCAAACATTATTCGAAAATTGACAAAGTTGAACAGACCAAAATGGCGCGCCGCGCGGGTATATGGCGCGCCGCGCCATTACCTGTGCAGAGAGTTCTGGCAATTTTTAAGTTTTATGCACGAACCTAACTTCAAACAATCACCATTTATGATCCGCAAACAATCAAGACAAGTATCTTATACCGTTGGGAAGGTAATTTGACGAGGAAAACAACTAAACACATTTCATCAATCAATCTACCTATTACAACAACCAAAACCGCATCTAATGCTTAACATTAACCGCATACAAGTTCATAAATGCAATTCAATGATTCGGGCAACCAATTTACATGAATGATATGCCGTTTCGAAGGTAATCAAGCATACAATCCAACTAAACACTTACCAATAATAATCCATGGCATTCAATGCATCAAAAGTCCATTTCAAGTTCATCAAACCCTAACCCAAATTCACCAAAATCAATAATCAAGTTCATGAAGTTTTCTAAGGCAACCTACACATCAAATTGAAGCTAGTGATACTAGGAACACAATTAGAACATGAACTTTTAACATCTAACAACATATGATCATCCAAAATTCAAGAACAACACACCAAAAGTCAAGTTCATGCTAGTTACACTAAAACAACGAGATCGAGCATATAAATTACACACACGACATCACAATGAGCCATAGACACTAACTAACACCATTTCAAGTCAAAAACACGAATTTAGAGAAATCTAGAGTTTTAGAAATGTTACCCAAACGAGATGAAGTTGGTACCAAAATGAAGAGGATGAAGAGAGGATTACGAATATGTAATTTATTTTGTTGTAAGCCTCCTAGATCGGATTTAGATGATGATTGAATGAATTTGGTAATGGTGTGTGTTCTTGCTAGAGAGAAAGAGAGAGAGATGGAGATGAAAATGAATGGGTGAAAGGGGTTTGACCCTTTGACCTAGTCAAGGGTTTGATCCCTTGTCAAGTTTAGTCCCTCAACTTTCGTTCGGGTGCGTGAATTACCTAAACGAGATAATTTAAAACGCGTATCAACGGGAGATGTTATAAACATATAACGGACTTTATATTAGTATAACGGAAAAGTAAATGAAAAAAGGCGGGATGTTACATTACCTACTCCTTAAAAGAAATTTCGTCCCGAAATTTAAGTAGGCGTAGTAGTCGTTGTTTCTTCCTCGAGATCTTGTGTTTCCGAATTCACGAATAGATGAGGATACTTCCTTTGCATTTGATCTTGTCTTTCCCAAGTAAACTCGGGTCCCCTTTTGGCGTTCCAACGGACTTTAACAATCGGGATTCGGCTTTGTTTCAATGTCTTGACAGAGGTGTCCACAATTTCAACCGGTTCCTCCATAAAATGAAGTTTGTCATCAATAGTAAGTTCCTCGAGAGGGATGACGATATCGGGTTCGGCAAGACACTTTTTCAAGTTAGATACATGGAAGGTAGGATGAACGGAGTTCAATTGAGGCGGAAGATCTAAACGATACGCAACGGTTCCAATACGCTCCAAGATTTCGAAAGGACCAATATACCGTGGATTTAGCTTCCCGCGTTTCCCAAAACGGATTACACCCTTCCAAGGTGCGACTTTTAACATGACGCGGTCACCGACTTGAAATTCAAGGTCGTTGCGTCTTTTGTCGGTATAGCACTTTTGACGACTCCGGGCCGTCCGAAGCCTATCTCGGATTTGAATGATCTTCTCGGTGGTTTCGTGAATGAGTTCGGGTCCGGTGATTTGTACGTCGCCTACTTCGGCCCAACAAAGAGGTGAACGACATTTTCGGCCATATAGCGCTTCAAAAGGTGCGACTTTAATACTCGCGTGATAACTATTGTTGTAAGAGAACTCGGCGAGAGGTAAGTGCTTGTCCCAAGCTTTTCCGAAATCAACCACGCAAGCTCGTAACATGTCCTCTAAGGTTTGAATTGTACGTTCGCTTTGTCCATCGGTTTGAGGATGATATGCGGTGCTCATGTCTAAACGCGTTCCCAATGCTTCTTGCAAGGTACGCCAAAATCTAGAAACGAAACGGCCATCTCGGTCGGAGATAATCGATAAAGGTACACCGTGTCGGGCTACGATCTCCTTAATGTAAAGTTGTGCAAGTTTCTCCATTTTGTCCGTTTCTTTCATGGCCAGGAAGTGTGCGGATTTGGTGAGACGGTCAACAATAACCCAAATGGTATCATAACCGCCCGTCATTTTTGGTAGTTTGGTGATAAAATCCATCGTTATTCTTTCCCACTTCCATTGCGGGATCTCGGGTTGTTGAAGTAGCTCGGACGGTCTTTGGTGTTCGGCTTTGACTTTGGAACATGTCAAACACTTGGAAACATAAGTAGCTACGTCCCTTTTGATGTTCGGCCACCAATATAGCTGTTTAAGGTCGTGGTACATCTTATTGGCACCGGGGTGAATCGAGTATTGTGACTTATGGGCTTCATCTAAAATAAGGCTTCGTAGGTCCCCATAACTAGGCACCCAAATCCTTCCGGCGTAATATCGGAGTCCGGTCTCCCTAATTTCGAATCGAGAGACGAGAATGTTCAAGAGCTCGTGTGAAAGGTTTTCATCCTTGAGAGCCTCATCTTGGGCTACCCGAATTTGGCTATTAAGGTTTGTATGGATGGTGATGTTTAAGGCTCGGACACGAAGAGGCACCGCTCTTTCTTTTCGACTTAAGGCATCGGCTACTACATTTGCCTTCCCAGGATGGTAACGAAGCTCGCAATCGTAATCGTTTAAGGTTTCAATCCACATTCGTTGTCTCATGTTTAGTTGCTTTTGATCGAAAATGTGTTGGAGACTTTTGTGGTCGGTAAAGATAGTACTCTTGGTTCCATAAAGATAGTGTCTCCACATTTTAAGTGCAAAGACAACGGCTCTGAGTTCGAGATCATGTGTCGTATAGTTTCGTTCATGAATTTTGAGTTGTCGAGAAGCATAAGCAATGACTTTCGTTCGTTGCATCAATACACACCCAAAACCATGTTTCGAGGCATCACAATATACAACAAAGTCATCATTGCCTTCTGGAAGTGACAAGATAGGAGCGGTGGTTAGCTTCGTTTTCAAGATTTGGAATGCGGATTCATGTTCGGTCGCCCAAATGAATTTCTTTCCCTTGTGAGTCAATGCGGTTAGAGGACGTGCAACCAAAGAGAAGTTTTCGATGAATCTACGATAGTACCCGGCGAGACCCAAAAATTGACGAATGTGAGTAGGAGTAGTAGGAGTCTCCCATTTGCTAATGGCTTCGATTTTCGTTGGATCGACTTTAATACCTTGGTCACTTACAACATGACCAAGAAATTGAACTTCCTTTAACCAAAATTCACACTTGGAGAATTTGGCATAGAGTTGTTCTTGTCTTAAAAGTTCAAGCACAAGTCGGAGATGTTGTTCGTGCTCTTCTTCATTTTTAGAATAGATCAATATGTCATCGATGAACACAATAACGAATTTATCGAGATACGGTTTGCATACGCGGTTCATAAGATCCATGAACACCGCCGGTGCGTTAGTGAGACCAAATGGCATGACAAGGAATTCATAACTACCATAACGAGTTCGGAAAGCGGTTTTGGAGACATCTTCCCCCTTAACCCTCAATTGATGATAACCCGAGCGGAGATCGATTTTCGAATATACACAAGACCCTTGTAGTTGATCAAAGAGGTCATCGATGCGAGGAAGAGGATATCGGTTCTTAACCGTTAGTTTATTTAGTTCACGATAATCAATGCACATTCGTAGGGATCCGTCTTTCTTTTTAACAAACAAAATCGGAGCGCCCCAAGGTGAATGGCTAGGTTGGATAAAACCACGATCAAGTAGTTCTTGGATTTGACTTTGCAATTCTTGCATTTCAGATGGAGCGAGTCTATATGGTGCACGTGCTACGGGTGCGGCTCCCGGAATAAGATCGATTTGGAATTCAACCGGTCGATGAGGCGGAAGACCCGGCAATTCGTCGGGAAATACATCGGAATAGTCACTAACAATTGGCACATCATCGATGTGCTTCTCATCGGACTCGACTTTCTTAACGTGAGCAAGGATCGCAAAACACGAAACGAGGTTGAGTCCGGTGCAACTCTTATCGCCATAGACGATCAAAGGTTCACCATTCTCGATAGGAATTCGGATTGCGTTAAGATCACAAAGAATGTGAGATTTCGTTTTGACTAACCAATTCATACCGATTATTACATTAAAGCTTCCTAGTTCCATGGGTATCAAGTCAATTTCAAATTCCTTACCCAAAATGTTTATCGTACACCCTCGGTAATATGTGTCGGCACTTAATAGTTTCCCGTTAGCCACTTCAATGGTATAAGTGGTATCTAATGGAAGAGGTGGAGTGCTAAAAGAATGAGTCAAAGTCTTGGATACAAAGCATTTATCGGCACCCGAATCGAATAAACAAGAGACATAAGAATTGTTGAGAAGAAACGTACCCGTGACTAGTTCAGTGTCATCCCGGGCTTCCTCGGTGTTGATGTTCAAAGCTCGGCCGCGCGTGTTGGGGTTATCTTTCTTCTTTGGGCATGCATTTCTATAATGACCCGTTTGACCACATTCGTAACAAGTGCCCGTCTTTGGTGCATTGGGCCACTTTCGAGCAACGGGAGTGGCACTTTTACAATCGTTGGCCTTATGACCAACTCCTTGGCACCGGTGGCAAATTAACTTGCCACATTCACCAAAGTGATGTTTGTTGCATTTGTTGCAAAGAGATAGGTTCCCGGCATAACCCTTCTTGCCGTCGGAGGTGTAAGGCTTCTTAGCAAAGTTGTTGTTGCTTGATTGGGAGGGTTCCCACTTTCTTTTGTTGCCACCCGATTTATCCTCGGCCTTAGGTGCCGGAACTACGATTTCGTCAACCGTTTCTATCAATTTGCGGGCCATGTTCAAAGCTTCTTGATGATTAGTGGGTTTGGATGACATTACTCCGTGTTTGATGCTCTTTGGAAGACCATCCATGTAAAGTTCAACCCTTAAAGCTTCGGGGTTCACAAGATTTGGGCACATCAAGGCTAGTTCGGAAAATCGTTGATTATAAGCCTTGAGATCATTTCCGATCGCCTTTAAAGTTCTTAGCTCTTGTTCGAGCCTTCGGTTTTCTTCACGAGGGAAATATTCGACAATCATCTTTTCCCTCAAGTCGGCCCAAGAGAGGGCGTGAGCTTCATCGGTACCCACCGATTGTACATAAGTATTCCACCATGTAAGAGCGACACCGGCGAAGGTGTGAGTGGAGTATTTGACCTTATCTTGGTCCCGACAACCGCTTATGCTAAAGACGGCTTCCGTTTTCTCAAACCATCGGGTGAGCACGACCGGTCCCCCGGTTCCATCAAAAGTGTGAGGTTTGCACCCCATGAAAGCTTTATAGGAGCATCCCTCGTTTGAGTTTCCGGCTCCATTATTGTTGTTGTTGTTGTTGTTGTGGTTGTTATTATTATTGTTGTTGGATGAGTGACCGGCCATGGCCGCATCTACGGCGGTGGCTATCATCCGTTCGAGAGCTTGTTCGGGAGTTTCATTGCGGCGTACACGACGAGGAGCCATTGTTCCTTCAAGACACAAGAATATCATTGATTAGTATTCTCAATAATACTAACCGTGATATAGAATAAAGATAAAGAGAAGTTTTTTTCCTCGACTCGCCTTAAATTCTTTATGTCATAATGTCGGAACGTTCATATGAGTCACCGTAATATAATCCCGGAAATTATATTACCCTGATTCATATGTGCATTCGACATCATTTCATATAGTCAAGGTGGCGCGTCAATCAAATTAAACAACGTGAGATTAAGATGAACTAAGAGTAGATATGAGTAGAAGCGTTCGAGTATAAATGCACAAGTAGTCAAGTAATTCCTACTTCAAGTCTATATGCCGGTTGTAGTCTAGACTCACCAATGTACCCTATGACTCGAGGTTGACACCAATGAACTCTAAATCCCTACAACCAACGCTCTGATACCATCTGTAGCGACAGATGGGGTAGAAACCCACCCAGTGCCTTTCCAGATAACCGCTTGGTGACCACTGAGTGTACCTCAGACACTGATTTTACGGCCCGCATTTCTGCCAAACTGCCAACCCTCAAATTCCAAGGGATCGCAAGGGGTAAGAGCCAATGCTTCGTCACAGGTAACACTGTGAGAACCTCCTCTACGATTAACCCGCCAAAAAGCATAGTCCGTATGAGTGCCCGGCCTGACAACCGGCGCGCGTGACTACCTTTACGGCTAAGGTTAAACCAGCTCTGATACCATCTGTAGCGACCCGACCAAATCGTCATTGACGGCGCCGTCTACTTAGGTCCCGTTACGTGGTCATAAGTCTTTAAAACAACGTTTGACCAAAAGATATGTCGCATTCATTTCAAATGTAAAGATTGTTCAAGTTTACAAGAATAGTTCCACCACAAGTTACGATACAAAGTTTTAAGTACAAATGAAACTTATGCGACACAATTTAAAAGTATCCAAAAGACGCTCCATGTATGCATATATACTCGACATCCAATGCAAGTATCAAAATAATGAGCGGAAGCATGAATCATGTATCGTTCAAGGACCTGAGAAAAACATAGAAATCTGTCAACGAAAACGTTGGTGAAATCATAGGTTTAAGTAAGTAAGTACAAGTGAACCACAAGATTTGCATCAATGAAATAATAGTAATACATTCCAAAAGTTTGTTTCACGAGCACCCAATTATCAATGCTTAACATTCCTTCCATTGAACCCCATCACTTAGTGCTAGAACATACACTGTTTCTCGAAAATATATTTCATTCGTAAACGGTAGCGAACCGTTTGAATGAGGGTTTGTCAAACCCATATGGATCCATACAACATAAGTTCTCGCTTACACCCGGCAAGTGTAACTAATGATAATCGAATTGAGGATTTTGTTCTAAACTCGTATGTAGAATGTTTGTTTTCCTGTACTTGTGTTCACTTAGTAAAAGAAATGTTTATGTTTTCTCATCCCAAATGTAAGTTCAAAAAGAGTAAAAGTGGGACTATGATCTCACCTTGAGTGCACGTACGAAAAGTACTTCACAAAATAACGTGTGCGAAGGATAGTGCTAGTCTTGACCTAAACAAATAGGTCGCATCAATAACGGTAAGCACGATAAGTCAAAAATGTTCAATTAGTCCTATGGCTCGTTACGACTCGATTATGTAGCATGTGAAATCAAATTGTCAAGTTTCATGCAAGGTACAAGTATATAAACAAGTTAGGAAGGTTGCATAATCATTTGGTTAAGTTTGACAAAAAGTCAAACTTTGGTCGGTCAAAGTCAACGAAAAAGTCAACACGTTCGGGTTGGGTCCCGAACTATTTTTCTGAGGTTTTTAATCATGTATGAGCATGTTAGGACAAGTTACATGTGAATCGGAGGTGCGTAGCATAGCAAACATTATTCGAAAATTGACAAAGTTGGACAGACCAAAATGGCGCGCCGCGCGGGTATATGGCGCCTGTGCAGAGAGTTCTGGCAATTTTTAAGTTTTATGCACGAACCTAACTTCAAACAATCACCATTTATGATCCGCAAACAATCAAGACAAGTATCTTATACCGTTGGGAAGGTAATTTGACGAGGAAAACAACTAAACACATTTCATCAATCAATCTACCTATTACAACAACCAAAACCGCATCTAATGCTTAACATTAACCGCATACAAGTTCATAAATGCAATTCAATGATTCGGGCAACCAATTTACATGAATGATATGCCGTTTCGAAGGTAATCAAGCATACAATCCAACTAAACACTTACCAATAATAATCCATGGCATTCAATGCATCAAAAGTCCATTTCAAGTTCATCAAACCCTAACCCAAATTCACCAAAATCAATAATCAAGTTCATGAAGTTTTCTAAGGCAACCTACACATCAAATTGAAGCTAGTGATACTAGGAACACAATTAGAACATGAACTTTTAACATCTAACAACATATGATCATCCAAAATTCAAGAACAACACACCAAAAGTCAAGTTCATGCTAGTTACACTAAAACAACGAGATCGAGCATATAAATTACACACACGACATCACAATGAGCCATAGACACTAACTAACACCATTTCAAGTCAAAAACACGAATTTAGAGAAATCTAGAGTTTTAGATATGTTACCCAAACGAGATGAAGTTGGTACCAAAATGAAGAGGATGAAGAGAGGATTACGAATATGTAATTTATTTTGTTGTAAGCCTCCTAGATCGGATTTAGATGATGATTGAATGAATTTGGTAATGGTGTGTGTTCTTGCTAGAGAGAAAGAGAGAGAGATGGAGATGAAAATGAATGGGTGAAAGGGGTTTGACCCTTTGACCTAGTCAAGGGTTTGATCCCTTGTCAAGTTTAGTCCCTCAACTTTCGTTCGGGTGCGTGAATTACCTAAACGAGATAATTTAAAACGCGTATCAACGGGAGATGTTATAAACATATAACGGACTTTATATTAGTATAACGGAAAAGTAAATGGAAAAAGGCGGGATGTTACATATATGTACAAGTAAAAACGACTTTCCTACAGTAAAACATTATTTGCTACAGTAAAAATGACTTTGCTACAGTAAAAAACTATTTGCTACAGTGAAACCGGACTTTGCTACAGTGATTTACTACAGTAAAACACTATTTGCTACAGTGAAACACTATTTGATGTCGGCGAACTAGCAAACAAAAACGGAAAAGGCGGCCATGCGATCGCATGGCAAAAACACTGAAAACTCATGCGATCGCATGGGCAGGTGGGACAGATGGGACAGGTCTGGTCCTATAAATATCGAACGTTTCTGTTTTTCTGTATCCATCTATCTCGCATCTATCTCTCAATATATATTATATTTATATTTATATTTATTATTATTATTATTATTATTATTATTATTATTATTATTATTATTATTATTATTATTATTATTATTATTATTAATCTTAATATTATTAGTAGTATTATTATTAATTAGTATTATACATAAAATACTACGACGAGGTCATGAGCGTGTCACTTTCAAAATATGTTTTCGAGCGCGATAGAGCTAAGGAAATTATGGGTTATTGCTAAGGAGGTTATGGGTAATGTTCGGGGGTATATTTGTGAATCAAATCTAGTGTTTATCATCTCCGTTACATCTACGTACTTTCCTCCAATATTGAATCTCAATATTTATACGTAAGCACTCATATTTTATCTTTTATATATTAATTGTGTATCCATGTCTAGTGCTCGAGTATATATACATTTATATATGCTTGTATGCTAAATTTCGTCGTTAAACAGTTATAATGAATCACGAATTAAATACATATATTACTGGTAAAAGGTATATGGTATACATGTTTTTGGAAAGCTGACGAAAAATCAATAACTATTCATTTAGATATCGAATAATTTTGATGAACGGATTAAAAGATATGATCAACTGAATTACGATTAACGTTAATTGAAATTGCTTTTGAATATGCAATTAAGATTTAAACAACTTGTTTACGAGATTGATAAATTGGATTTTTGAATATTACCAACCGAGTAAATGAATCCTTATATAAGGTACGTCTCGTTTTGTTAAGCTATTGTCAAAATTGACTTTTTGAAACGACTTTGGATAACTTTTGTATGTCGATCTCGAGCATTAGGATTATGATACACTATGAATTGACCTAGCTTGATAGATAATTATTGACCAACATATGTTCTCTAGGTTGAGATCTACGATTATTTGATATTCCGAGTTTCGGTCACATTTTGGTGAACGACTTTATGTGCTGCTAAGGTGAGTTTCATTGATCCCTTTTTAATTGCTTTTTGCAATATATTTTTGGACTGAGAATACATGCACTTTATTTTAAACGCAATGGATACAAGTACATACTAAATTCTACACTGAGTTTGAACCGAAAATCCCTTAGCTTTGGTAACTAGTAACTGCTAGTTATAAGAACTGGTGGGCGCGAGTAGTAGTATATGGATCCATAGGGCTTGATATCCCCGTACGAGCTAGAGCACTAGCCTTTTAATGGACGTATGCTATTTGAGAAGCGTACACGTTGGTTTGCGTGTATTATTAAGATGATTATACAAAGGGTACAAATTATATATACGTTAAAGTTTAGTTACCAGGGCGCTCAATTTCGTAGAATATTTTGATAAACGTTTCTGGATGAAACAACTGAAATCTTGTGATCCACCTTTATATACAGATTATACGAAACATTAAAACTATGAACTCACCAACCTTTGTGTTGACACTTGTTAGCATGTTTATTCTCAGGTTCCCTAGAAGTCTTCTGCTGTTAGTTTATATGTTAGACAAGCTATGTGCATGGAGTCTTACATGGCATATTTTTCCAAGGAAACGTTGCATTCACCAAATCATCACCATGTATCTTATTTTGACTGCATTGTCAACGGAAGTACTATTGTAAACTATTATTTACGGTGATTGTCTATATGTAGAAATCATCAGATGTCGAAAACCTTTGATTTAAATATTCATTTATGGTATGCCTTTTCAAAAGAATGCAATGTTTACAAAACGTATCATATAGAGGTCAAATACCTCGCAATGAAATCGATGAATGACGTGTTCGTCCATATGGATTTGGAGCGATCGTCACAGGGCTATTATTTAGCGGACGGCATATATCCATATTGGTCGACACTTGTGAAATCGTTCAAAAGTACGGTCGAACCAAAATTATTCAAATTCAAATGGTACCAAGAGGCAGCAAGAAAGGATATCGAACGAGCATTCAGTGTACTTCAGGGTCGTTGGGCAATCATTAAACATCCTGCACGACAGTTCTATCTCGAGAAAATCCAATGCATTATGTATACGTGCGTGATTTTACACAATATGATAACTGAAGATAATGGTCGAGCATTTTGTGGGTTAGAGGAGGATTACCAGCCTGCTCGTCGTGCATTATCAATACGAGAAAGGTTTGATACACAACTTCGAATGGACAAAGAATCACGCGATTCTACCATTCATCGGTTTCTTCGAGATCAACTTATCGAACACATATGGAATTTACCACCGAATGCGCGTATCAGATATAACCCAGCATCAGGAACTTCCGCAATTCCCGAGCATGTCAATGACAATGAAGAACCAGGACCTTCGGGAACTAATAACCAAGATGAAGATGAGGAAGAAGACGAAGGCGAGTACGAGGACGAAGATGAAGACAAGTACGAGGACGAAGACGACGAGTAATTTAATTTTTATTAAATGTAATTTTATATTTCGAATATTTAAATTTGTATTTGTTTTTAATAATAATGTAATGTTTAATTAATAAAAAAAATTAAAAAAAAATTATTCCATGACATTGCGTCATGGATGTTAGCGTTTAGTCTTTGGTATGTCATGGGATGAAGGAGAGAAGGTGCTGATGTGGCGCTGATGTGTCAGTCAATTTATCCATAACATTGCGTCATGGATAAGAGTGTTCTAAATACTCGGTAATGTTTTTTCATCGAAAAATTTTATTCTACAAGAAAGTTATGTACGATACAAAATACCGTATATCACCAAATGTTTTGCTGAAAAGATGAGCAAAAGTAATAATCTTAATAAAATCAACCGAAAAGACTATTGACACAAAAGAACATACTAAACATATGACAAGACTTGCAGTTCATTATCGCTATCAAACGTGTCACACAAACTCGCTAGCAATAGCTGACCATGTAAACGCTAATACTTTTTTTGCTAATGAAATAAATAGAAAAACCATAACTCTACATTTATCCATACAACTTTAAATTATACTCGATATAAACTCTATTGAATCATTCTATAGTATACAGACTACAGTGTTGATGAATTTGCGAGTTGCTGCGAGAAGGCTTTGCAATTGCTCATATTGGTATCGGTGTCATTTTTGGCGTTTCGTAACGTTCTCCAACTAGAAAAGACTTTACCGACGTTTTAGTGTGTGGAGTTGTTTTAATGGTTCGTTTACTCAGCTTCTCATTGGATTGGGTGTTTTCTGGCCTTCAAATCCCACCGGAATTTCTCTTTGACGGCGGCTTATGGTGGTTATCACCGTTGGTTGTGGTCCTTTGTTTATTATGTCCTAGGTGGCAGCAGCTTTTGCTTGTGACCTAGTCTGTCGGTTTGCTCTTCTGCTCGACGCCTTGCGCTTTCTTGCCGGATTCTTTTTTTCATGGTCATCTTCCTGGTTAAACCGGGTGACAATTCCCCCTGTTAAAGATCTGGTTTTAGAGCCGATGGTTGCGGGCTACTGTTTTGCGGTTGGGGTTCCGTTTGTGGCGGCTTTTGAAAGTAAGTGGTGCCTATTGTTCTGATTTTCAGTTGATACAACGGTCTTCGGTGTTCTCTTAGTGAGTCGATGTGTTCTTAGGAAATAGTTTAGACGTGTCGGATCTTGGAGTTCTTTTTGACATAGTCTTGGTCATTGCAGAACTGCTCAACAATTTAAAGGTCCCAGACGAAAATAAAAATGGGTCCACATATACGTTAAAACTTTTAGTATATATAAAAAATAATACTCCAATTTATCTATTAATTTACTTACATTGTATTTAACTATTAAAAATAAGGTAATTTAACTTTAATTGATAATTTTTTATTTGATTTAATTAAATATATTGAGAAAAATATTAACATATTCAATATTTCGAGTCTTTCTAAATTTTTGAGTCCTAGGTGACTATCCATCTTGCCTATGCTTGAAGACACCTCTAGGTCATTGTTAATAGTCGTGTTAACTTTGTTCCCAAACTGTTAGTTGTTTGGTTTGGTTTGGGAATTTTTGCTTATTATGTGTCGAATGTTGCAATTATTGATCAAGGCTAAATTATGTTTCATGTTATATTGGTTTGTATTGTGTTCATCTTCGAATTTGTTTTTACATAATATTTATATATATATATATAAATTGTGATAAATTGTGTCAACTTATGATTGGTTGACACCATTTGTTAATAGTAACTTTTTTTTTTTTTTTTTTTTCCAAAACATGATTTGCCCAACACCCCCAAATCACTAACCCAATACCATCCGGATCCCCTGACCCGCTCCACCTACCCGACCCGCATACCCGCTACTGTAGCTAAAGTTTTTTTTCCCTTCAAAACCAACTCGCAACGAAAGCGCGGGCCAAAAAACTAGTTACATATATTAACCGTACAGCCGTACAGGGATAACTTGCGGTTGATACTTGGAATATCTTCAGTTTATTTAATAAGATTTAGTGTATATAATAGGGTACACAATTTTATAATTATTTTCAGAAAAGAAAATCATATTTGAAATCGGGAGAACAGATTACAAATTATGCTTAAAATTGCAACTGTTTATATCTTGATTGTGTTGGATACGCTACAATATAATATGCTTCAACAACGGAAGTTAGGAATTAATATATTTATTGTGGTATATTTTCTCTAGCCCCATTTCCATGAATGAAAGACTCTTTCCCTAGCCCCATTTCCATGAAGGAATTAATATACAGTAAACTTGAAACTGAACTTTATTCCATTTATGTAAAAAAAAAAAATTATTTGGTGACATTGACTCTTCGATTTGCCATTTTTTTTTTTTTTTTACTTATTTGGTGTGATTATAGAATGAAATAATCACTAAAGTGACGTGTGTAATGATATTTATATGTGCAACTAGTGCTTCATTAATTCATATGGATCATCTTATTGAAGCCTGACAACATGGGCCTAAAAGCTTGCAAACTACAGCATGCGTTTTAATGTTTTATTCAATAATCAAATATATCCAATTTCATTTGGAATAAACAGACTTCTGTTTCTTTATGAATACTGAAGTGATGACAATAAAGTACATCATTGCTAAGGTCACTGATTATATGTTAGAGGACCCCATCCTAATGTTATAGATTTCAATAATCTGTTTTCACTTTTTTTTTTTTTTTTTTTTGGAAAGGTAAGCTTGCATCAGTCCGGACCGAAGCCTAGTCATCATTTGCACACACACGCGCTTTCGGACAGGAAACCCGAACCACACTCTGAGGATCCGACCCTTTAACCATCCCGAGGGGCAGGCGGGCCGAATCTTAGTCCCGGAGCGGGTCGGTAAAACCTTCCCTTTGGGCCACCTTCAAGGAATAATATTTCAATTCCTAGAGCGGGTGACGAGGCTCGAACCCGAGACCTCTAGCCCTGCGAGTACACAAGTGTAACCGCGGTACCATTGAAGCAATGCTTCGTTGGTATCTGTTTTCACTTTAATCCGAGGTATCTCCATCCTAAATTAATAATTTGATCATGTATGTTGGGGTTACAATTTTGGGATGATACGAAGAGCAACATTGTTGATTGTTGTATGGAAACAAGAAATTGGACATAACTTAAATGGTATAATCAAATTTCCATGGGTTTGAAATCATGCCTGAAATTTAATTTAGGCTCTAAGAGTCAGTCAAGTCGCCAATAAATCGACGATTGATGTCGACTCAATAGAGTCAGTATTCGTTACAGCAGGGTAATAGATTAGGTTATTCTTCTCGATGTAAGGTTAGTGTGTTTGTTGGTACTTTTGCTGTTCCAGAAATGCCATCAAATGTTATCCAACTAGGTACGTGGTCCGCGCGTTGCGGTGGATTTCGTAATCTTTTTTGTAACTATTTCGTTAATATTTTTGGTACCAAAATCTAAAGCCAATTTGCATATCACACAGATTACCCTACGCATTGTATGAAATGCTAGGAATGTCAGCTACGTTCGTCAGGGTTTAAACATAGAAAATAACGATTGAAATTTAAAATTATCATCGTTATCCGAAGATAACTCAATAAGACATATCTCTATCGACATTGATCGTGATGGTGATAAAGGATACTTTTATATAAAAATATTAATTAAAAATTATAGAAAAGATTAAAAGAGTGATCAATTGCTTACCTGATGGGAAAAATCGATAAAACACCATAAATCGATACACAACATCTTACCCAAAACGGTGATCTAAATAGACCTGAATAAGTATAAACGGTGATCTAAATAGACCTGAATAAGTATAAACAATATCACAATCAAATTCTAGCGCCATCATTGACAATAAACCTGAAGAACAATGGTTAGTTAATTTTATCTGAACGAAACACTAAAGGTTACCAATATTTAAAGAGATGAAACTTCACTGCATTTCCATACTTCACAGACTCCATCAAAATAGCCATCACAGTTGTGTTGTCTGTGTTAGTATGCATAAACGTTTACACTTGGCAATAGATTGTTCTACTCTATTACAAAAGCTAGTGGTAGCAACATTTGATAGTTTACACTTGAAAAAAAAAAAAACACACATTAAATCAAAACTATACCGAATGTTGTTGGCCGGTTTGAGTGGGTCTGCATTGCGTCTGCTATACATCTAGTGTATTCATATTAGAAACCGGAAAAGTATGGAACACAAAAAAATCATAAGGCTGAAATTCAAATCACAAAACCACCCATTTGGCCATTTTCAACATGGAACAATGTTGACTCATTATGTAACTCATCAAGCCACCTGTATTATCACATTTATATTAATATTACATCTAAATACCCATAAGAGAAGATCAATTAAGTCTTAGTCAGAATTACAGAAGAAGCAAACCTCCAAATGCCTCAACTCAATCATGGAGACCTAGATGGTTAGTGCTTTTCTTAGAGAACCCGTCCTTGAGAAAGATCTTGAAGTATATAAACCATTTGTATGTCGATTTAAGCCTGTAAAAATGGAAAATAAGCCATCCTGGTTTAATAGCAGCTTTTAAAGACAAATATAGTAAGATCATAACTTTGGTTAGCAAGATCCCTCGGGCGTGCGAAGAACATCATCAGTGTACTCATGATAGATTGCCAAAACATATAGGACATAGCAAAAAATTTGAAATAGAACACGACTGATGTACCCACAATATTAATGTTAGCAATATAATTACGTTTTTTTTAATCAAACCTAGAGAGTGAATATAGTTATTCTGGCCCATATGCAGATAAAAAGGTCAATTTGTGTAAGTTATTCCTGACCCATATTCAAATGGGTCAATAAATAAGATATCTGAAGTGGATACGGTTTTAAAGTCACCTGCATTAATAATTCCAGGATACGCGTACTCTTTTGCTATTCTTTCTTTTTTGCGTTTCGATTGGGTTAATAAATAACTTATGCAGATTATGATTAATTTTTTTGTAAGTGTTTCGAGTGAACCCTATAGACCCATTTTGACATATACAAATGCTACCAATATTTAAGAACACATGCGACCTGTTGCACGCATTATAGACTTGCACCCGATCTTTCCTTTTACATACCTTCTTTAAGCCAGAATTTTTCAGCCTTAGTATCGATACGACAATACTTTGCTTTGAAGAAGAAACTTTGTCAACTTCAGCTTCTCATTCACCCAATGTGATACAATAGTGCATGTAACAACGCTGTATGTAGCCCAATACAAAACAAAACAGGTGAATAATGTCCATAAATGTAACGCAAACAGATTCACATACTACCTTAGCTATATTTAGCCAGTATGTTTAGGACTACATTAATAAAGAACACCAAAGGTCAGCCAACTATTATACAAAGTTGTTTTTATTTATTTATCTCTGTAGATGTTAGTGATGTTTGCTAAATGAATCAGTCCAAGACCAATAACACAGTCACATCACCAGTTCTCAAATGCGCATATCATCAACACCACGAATACTAAAAGTAAATAAAAGAACTTTTGTGATCCAAAAAGTTGATATATTCATTACACAAAGCAGAATTTTATCCTAAAACCAATTAGTTACTGTGATTTAGTGGACAACAAACGAATTAACTAAAATAATTATCTAATACCACATACAGACATAAATATCGACATAGATGAACCTTTGTTCAAAGTCCATATTAAAATTGATTCACAGTAAACATGTATGCCTAATTATCTATATAAGCAAGCTGAAACATTGAGCATTAGAAAGCCTCTTAGAGCAATGACCACAATTTAATCTTTTATATATATATATATATATATATATATATATATATATATATATATATATATATATATATATATAACCCTAGAACATGGCTATGTTTCATCAAATAATGAAACTGTCGATATATACATAACGATGAACAATAAGATCCCAGCTAAAATGATGACACAAAAGCAGTTCTGCAGTTACACAAACCCTAGTTATTAACTAAAATCGTTATTATAATCAACAAAATAGATAAAGTTTCGTATAAATCTTCTGAACCCATATTGCCATTTCCCCCCAAAAGTGAGGGTTAGGGTGTTGTACATGTAACTGTTTTTCCAGTATATATAAAATGGGTAAGACAACACTTGGGAAGAATGTCTGATTATTATTTTTTTAAAGTATTTGTTATGCGTTATATAGAACTGTGGATGATTATAAGGTTTTTAATTAACCGTTGTTCTCATTAACCCAACATGCAATTGATGATGAATGGCTTTGGAAGGAGATTATAACCCTCCAGGTCGAAGTGTGTCGCTTGGTCGTTCCACAATGTAAAAATAGAATATGTCAGCCTTATTTACAACAGGGAAAATGGGCATATTATATAGCAGTTGGCATAAGTTTTATCAACTTAAGAAGAACAAAAATCACCAAAAATATAACTTAAGCCATACACATTTAGAACCTATTTAAAGAAATTGAGATCATAGAATAGAAAATACCTTCATTTGTTGGTGTCACCAACAACAAATTACAATGAGGCTCTATACTACTGGTACGTGTTGGCAGTCGTGAACGAAACAACTGAAGAACAACCGGTAGCTAAATACGAAAGATAAAAAGGCATTAATGAATAAAATGAAATCTCCCCGACATTGTTAAATAAAAAAAGATCACATTGAAATTAAACCTCATCAACATGCATTTAGCGTAGGAAGTGCTAGGCATAGACACACTATCCATAGCATAAACAGTTGATGTTACAAAACCAAATGTTGTTGCACAGTCGGAATGACATCTAATATTTAATGACACAAACGATAACACACAATACCTCAACAACTTAGTTATAGAAACAACAACAGTATGTTAGGAATTGCATTTAGGTTCTTTTATTAGTTGACTCAAATAATACTTCTTAACAGAGAGTACAAGTGTACAACAAAATTACTCAAATAAACAAAAGGTGGTATAATCCACTGTATTAACCCTATAAGGATCCATAACATGACAGCTCCCTTCATAATCAATTAACATGTATTCAGGCAACCTCAAAATGGACTGAAAAATCAACAACCTCATGAAATCGTATGCCAACACATGATGCAATATACTTGGTCTAATACTTTCCAGGTGAAGCATTTACAAAACTCGTCACATTTAAAAACATAAGTTAATATTAAGAACTAATAGCAGCCCTAACTTGAGTTTTTACATATTAAAAACCTCTTACAATAAAAAACCATTTACAGAACTTACAAATTTTCTACATACTAAAAACCGAAATCGATTCAATACAGAAAACTTATACTCCCTAGTAGATACATAACTCCTCTCATCATCTATCCAGCGTTTAAAGCCATTTATAAAGTGTCATTAGTCTTTCTTTTCATTGAAACATAGTAACAAACAGTTGGTGCACGTCTTGTAGTAAAGTTCGAAATTCATAAAGAGAAACAACAATAACCTAAATATCATAAACTGAAATTATACAATTGAAATGGTACAAATACCAGAGCAGAAGAGACCTGTGGCAGAAGAATTTGCTGAGGAAGTGGTGAATCGGCGTTCTTCATTGCCAAACCGTTCCAATCAATCTGCAACCCTGTCTCTATTATCTGCAAAATAGTTCCACCCCTTATTTCCTTCACTCCCATTCCATTCAATCTGCAACCGTATCTCTTTTTTTATTTGCCCTGAAAATACTGCCGTTGATGGAGTCCATGAACGATTTATGTTGCCTGAAGTCGTCGATGAGTTTGGGTTGGTTTTGAAGGTAAGATGAGATAAGTAGAAGCTTCAGGAAATAAGGGGTGGAACTATTATGCAGATGAGATAAGTAGAAGCTCCATGGATTTTAAGATGGCGAGAACTCAATTTGACAAGATTCGGGTAATAGTTGATAGATTGACGAAAAGTGCTTTGTTTCTTCTTATTAAAGAAGCAATATCTTCGGAGGCCTTAGCTAAGTTGTTTATCAAGGAAGTGGTCTCGCGACATGGGGTTCCTATATCTATTATTTCGGATCGAGATACCCGTTTTACATCTCGGTTTTGGGAAAAGTTTCACGAAGATATGGGAACGCAATTGAAATTAAGCACGGCGTATCATCCTCAAACGGACGGTCAAACCGAACGTACGAATCAAACTTTGGAAGATATGTTACGGGCGTGCATTATTGATTTCGGTGGTAGTTGGGATGAGCATTTGCCTTTGGTGGAATTCTCGTACAATAATAGTTATCATACTAGTATCGGGATGCCACCTTATGAGATGCTTTACGGGCGAAGGTGTCGAACTCCAATTTGTTGGGGTGAAGTGGGTCAAAGGGAAATCGGGAGTACCGATTTAGTTTTGGAGACGAATAACAAGATTGATATTATTCGGGAACATTTAAAGAAGGCTCAAGATAGACAAAAGTCGTATGCCGATAAGCGTAGACGAACGATCGAATTTCAAGAAGGTGATATGGTGATGCTTAAGGTTTCGCCTTGGAAGGGTATTATTCGATTTCGAAAACGGGGAAAGTTAGCTCCTCGATTTATTGGGCCATTCAAAGTTTTAGCTCGTGTTGGCGAAGTTGCTTATCGTTTGGAATTACCCGAAGAACTTGCGGGGATCCATGATACATTTCATGTTTCCCATCTCCGTAAGTGTCTTGCGGATGATTCTTCGTGGGTGTCGTTAGACGAGATTGAGCTAAATAATAAGTTAGAGTATGTTGAGGAGCCGGTTGCTATACTTGATGAAAAGGTTAAGAAATTGAGAAATAAGGAGGTGAGGACTTTTAAAGTCCAATGGCGTCGAAGTATAGGCTCCGAGTTTACTTGGGAGCCCGAAGAGTTTGTCTTGGTTTATCTTCCTGCTCGTCATGCGGCGTGGATTGCGAGGTCGCAATCCGGTTCAAGTGGGGGAGAGTTGTAAGATCCTGTTTTCTTTTTGGTTTGGACGCCGTCCAAACATCTGGGACGCCGTCCCATTATGAAGGCCTGGACGCCGTCCAGATGATCTGTCGAGCCAGAATTGGGTTTTTAGATATTTTAGATGGGTAAATTGGTAATTTCACTTGGTGGACGAATTAAAGGCCCTAGATCAGTTTGGTTGAGCCTCATTACTCCATTTCTAACCACCAAACTTCATCCACTTAAATCCTAGTGAGAGAGTGTGATTCAAGTGTGAGAAAGCTCAAATCGGAGAAGAAGAAGCTTGTTTCGGGTTCTAGCTCGAGCATTAAAGTTGTTCATCTCCTCGTTAGCTTCGTTTTGATTGTGGTGGTAAGCCCTAAACTTGATTACCTTAGTTTAATGTGTTTAAGGGTTAGGGTTTGGGTTAGTGTTGCACATAAAACTCATGTGTGAGTAATTTGGGGGTTTTTGGTAAGTTTGGGTCATGAAGACCCAAATGGTGACTAACCTAGGGTTTTGAAAGGGTAAATGGGTCTTAAAGGCCTAGCAAATCACTAGTACACTTATAGTTAATGTTAGTGGGTGTCATTTGGGTTGTGGGTGACCCAAATGGGTGTGTTGACCTTGAAATGGGTCAAATGGGTCTTTGATGACCTAGGTTGTCTTGCATGTATGAAAACCAGTCAACTTGGTGATTAAATGTGTGTTAAGACCTTAATGGCTAGAATTAGGGTTTTTGGTGAAGTTAACCCATTATTAGGGTTAAGGGTGCAAAATGGGTCGGGATTGCACCTTGGGTCAAAAGACTCTAGATTTTTGAGTGAGTTGCTTGACCGACTTGACTTGTGAATTGATTATGTGCTAAAATGTAATAGGTACGTTACATTGAAGTTGCAAGTTCGGTTATCTTTCACGAAGACTCTAAGGTGAGTGGAGTAATTATACGTATGTGTATATGACGTATTTATTTGTGGGTGTTATGGTATGAAACATCGAGCCGGTAGTGCCATAACATGTGTGTGATCGAGTGTGAACCTCGAGCCGGTAGCACTATAAACTAAGATGTGAACCACGAGCCGGTAGCATCGAGTGTGAACCACGAGCCGGTAGCACTATAAACTAATATGTGAACCACGAGCCGGTAACATCGAGTGTGAACCACGAGCCGGTAGCACTATAAAAGAGTATGACTCAATTGCGTATAGTGTGAACCACGAGCCGGTAGCACCATAGCGTTATGGTTAACCATATTGAGATTGTTGATTGTTTAGCATATTGTTTAAATATATTGTGTTGAGTATATGCTAATGCGATTTGTGATAATGTGAGACTTGTTAAGTATTTCGGGTATGATGTTATGCTATTTTGAGTTTCAAGTTCGTACGAGGTATTCGGTAATTGTGATTGCAAATAGATGGGTTATATATATGTATGTATAATTATTGTAACATCCCGCGTTTTTCCGTTAAATTTATTTTTAACACTGTCTTTTTTTTTATTTATAATATCTTTCGTTATTTAAAATTCGTAACTTTCGTTGACTAACGTTCATAATATTTCCGTTATTTAATTATAACATCACTCATTTACTCGAGCGTTTTCAAAATATCCGTTCGGTAAAATCCCGCACCCGCTTCTAAACTCGAGGGACTAAAATTGACACGGGGCAAACTAGTTGACTAGGTCAACTAGTCCACCCCAATCACCACCATTCAATCATCTCCATCTCTCTCTCTTTCTCTCTAGCAAGAACACACACACAAACACCCAATTCAATCATTCATCATCTAAATTCGATCTAGGAGGCTTACAACAAAACAAATTACATATTTGGAATCCTCTCTTCATCCTCTACAATTTGATACCAACTTCATCTCGTTTGGGTAACATTTCTAAAACTCTAGATTTCTCTAAATTCGTGTTTTTGATTTGAAATGGTGTTAGTTAGTGTCTATGGCTCGTGTCTAGCATGAATATATGATTTACTTGCTCGATTTGTTGTTTTGAGTAACTAGTTTGAACATTTGAAATGGGTTTGCTTAATCTTGCATTTTGGAAGATTAAATGTTGTTTGATTGTTAAAGTTCATGTTTTAATTGTGTTACTAGTATCACTAGCTTCGTTTTGATGCGTAGGTTGATTAAGAAAACTTCAAAAATGTGATTATTGATTTTTGTGAATTTTGGTTAGGGTTTGATAGACTTTGAAATGAACTTTTGATGCGTTGAATGCTTGTTAATGTTGTTAGTAAGTGTTTAGATGCATTGTATGCTTAATTACCTTCGGAACGGCATATCGTGTGTGTAAATTGGATTCCCGAATCATAAAATACGTTTTACGAACTTGAACTTTGAAAATAAACCCTTCTTGATCAATTGACGAGTTTTCGGTTATTGTAATTGATGTTTTTGCTTGTGAAAGGTAGTTAATTGTATTCCTTGTCAAAAGAGCTTTCCAATGATATAAGATGCGTATTCTAAGTGTTTACGGTTTGCGTTTTGTGCTAAATTGAATTTTGGATCAAGACTTGAACTTTTGAAACTGACCAGGTACCAGGCCACGCCTAATGTCGCGGCGCGACACCTCTGGCCGCGGCGCGGCAATAGCCGTGTTTGGGTTCTGACCTACTTTGTCAAATTTCGAAAAATGTTTGCTATGCTACGCACCTCCGATTAACATGTAACTTGGCCAACATGCTCATATATGACTTCTAAGCTTAGAAAAATAGTTTGGGACCCGACCCGAACATGTTGACTTTTTCGTTGACTTTGACCGACCAAGTTTGACTTTTTGTCAAACTTAACCAATTAATTATGCAATCTTTCTAACATGCTTTTATACTTGTGTCTTGCATAAAACTTGATGATTTGATTCACATGCTATATTAATCGAGTCGTATTGAGCCATAGGACTAATTGAACACATTTCGCCCGACCTTGTGTCGTAACCGGTTAATTGATACAACTTACTTGTTTAGGTCAAGGCTAAGCAACAATCATGCACACGTTTACTTTGTGAAGTACTTTTATACTCGTGTACTCGAGGTGAGATCATAGTCCCACCTTTTCAACAACTTTTTATACTTTTAAATTGTGGGCTGAGAAACATATACTTTGTTACATTTTGTGCTACTTACTTTTATACTTTGAACACAAGTACAAGGAAAACAAACATTCCACAGCGAGTTAGAACAAAAATCCTCAATTCGATTATCATTAGTTACACTTGCAGGGTGTAAGCGAGAACTTATATGGTGTGGCCATACGGGTTTGACAATCCCTCATTACGGACGGTTCGCTACCGTCTACGGATGAAATATATTTTCGAGAAACAGTGTATGTTCTAACACTATTGCGATGGGGTTCTATGGAAGGAAACGTTAAGTCTTGATAATTGGGTGCTCGCGAACAATACTTTTGGAATGCAAACGATTTTGATAATCAACGTTATGGGAATACTAAATCTTGTGGTTCAAAAACAACGTTTATTACAAACACCTATGATTTCACCAACGTTTTTCGTTGACAGTTTTCTATATGTTTCTCAGGTTCATACTTGGCTATTTGATACATGCTTCCGCGTACACTCATTCTTGCTTGGGGTCAAGCATACATACATACATACGCTAGGGATAGTACTTTTGGATTCAAACTTTTGTTTACATACTTACGCTATTTATAGCAACTGTGTTTTTCAACTTATATTATTTCATTTATACTTTATGACTTTTGTAAACTTAGACTTGTTGTCGAACGGTTTTGTAAACTAAACTTGCAAGTCTTGTACCTTTCAAATGAATGCGACATAATTTTGGTCAAACGAGTCTCATATAGGGACTACGACCACGCAACGGGACCTAAGTTAACGGCGCCGTCAATAACGGTTTTGGTCGGGTCGTTACAAGTGGTATCAAGCATACATACATACATACGCTAGGGATAGTACTTTTGGATTCAAACTTTTGTTTACATACTTACGCTATTTATAGCAACTGTGTTTTTCAACTTATATTATGTCGCAAGTTATTTCATTTATACTTTATGACTTTTGTAAACTTAGACTTGTTGTCGAACGGTTTTGTAAACTAAACTTGCAAGTCTTGTACCTTTCAAATGAATGCGACATAATTTTGGTCAAACGAGTCTCATATAGGGACTACGACCACGCAACGGGACCTAAGTTAACGGCGCCGTCAATAACGGTTTTGGTCGGGTCGTTACAAGTGGTATCAGAGCGTTGGTTGTAGGGAACTAGGATGTGCATTAGTGTGTCTGACAGAGTCGTTGGGACGCATTAGTGAATCTAGACTACAACCGGATAGTTAGCCATTGCATTCTGACATACATTGCTATAGATAGCACTTACTTGACTACTTGTGCATTATACTTGAATCATTCGTAGGAAAACTTTTTTAATGGTACCCAACCTTCATCATACGAACTCGTATTCTGCCACTTTGGTTCGGGAACTCTGACTCCTTGGTTGTTATTCACCCGGTCTCATCTTACTATCCATGAGTATTGTAAAGTCACTGTCACTACTCTAGATGAGTATCGTCATCACTATTTATCGCTACGGTTGCGTACTACTCGCTATCATGACTCGTTACTCTTTTCATACCTAACTACGTTATTGTCTGATTCGAACCGCATTGACGTGAACAATCACTTATACACTTCCCTCGGGGAACGCATCTTTAGAGTTGCACTAATTCTTTCGATTCAATACGAATCATGTTTGAGACGTCGTTACATTTTGTTCATTTTAGATTTTCACGATGACACGAACTTGAACCCATGGAGTGATGTGGGAATGGAGGTATGATTTGGCGTAATATAACGACACTCGATCAACGTGGTTATATTACGGTAAGACATACCGAAGTTCTAATGACACGTGATGGTGGTTAGACTCGATCAACCTAATCACCACCATGTGCCATGTACGTGACTTCATCCTTTCATGTTTGGACATCTGAAAACTCCGCAAGTACTGACAACAACCATACCGGGGACACACCTTCGACTATTGTCGAACTATATTTATGCTTCCGAATGAATGACGAATTCTTTCGACTTCGACCATATGTTACACGTGTATACTATCTCGTCCTCGCACAGTCTTATTGACTAACTACAATTTACTCGTTATGCTCGCATCGAGGCGAAAACTTCTCTCGCCTTACACTCGTAATTCCGGTTCAGGAAATCTTTTATTGTAAATTCTCAATGGAGAGAGACTCTTCACGTTATACTAGTACTCGCCTCGAGGGTGAGTAGTCCCGATGAACGTTTTTGAAAACCGATAAATCTTCCGCAACGCAAATTTCTTGAGAAACTTGTTCTAACTAACGTTTTCGAGTCCTAAAGGATTTGTTCAAATATACCTTACGAAATGTACTCCGTTTCGGACCGAGATCCTCGTTTCATTCCTAGACTTCGGAGTGCCTCACAAAAAGCCTCGGGACCACGTCTAGACATGAGTACCGCGCATCAACCACAACCGACTGGCCGAACGAACATACGATTCAAACCCTGGAAACCATAACACGAGTTTGTGTTATCAACTTCAAATTTACTTGAGAGACGTATTCTCTTTTAGCCGCATCCTCGTACTACCATGATTTTCATCGAGTTTTAAAGTCACACCTTTTGAAACCACATGTGACCGGAAACGTCATTCTCCTTTTTGTCAACCCAAGTAAAAGATGACAAATTCATCGGGCCCGAGTTTATTCATGAGCAACCGAGAAAATTTATTCATATTCAAGCAAGACCCAACAAGACTCATAATCACCAAGAGCTACGCCGATGTTGGACGTAAACCTTTCTAATTCCACGGGGAATCGCGTAATATTAAAAGTCGCACCTTGAAAAGGTGAAATCCGTTTTGGGAAACATAGAAAGCTAAATCCGCGATATTTTAACCCTTTTGAAATCTTGGGGTGTTTTGGACCCGTTGCTAGCCGCTTAGATTGTTCGACTCATTTGAGTCTCCGTTTATCCTACATTCGCTGTATCAACTTAAAGACGTGTTTTGCGAAACAAGAACTTGATATCTTTTTAATGAACTTCCTATCGATGATAAACTTAATTTCCTAGGAGGACCGGTTGAAACCATGAATCGTGAAACCAAACTTTAAACCAACGTAAAAAACCCCGACTGTCAAAGTTCGTTGAAATGCCCGATGAAGTACTTTCACTTATCCGTAGAATGGGCAACGCACGATCTCGATGAAGGAACAACGACTACTACTTTCAACTAAATTTCGGGACGAAATTTCTTTTAAGGTGTAGGTAATGTAACATCCCGCGTTTTTCCGTTAAATTTATTTTTAACACTGTCTTTTTTTTTATTTATAATATCTTTCGTTATTTAAAATTCGTAACTTTCGTTGACTAACGTTCATAATATTTCCGTTATTTAATTATAACATCACTCATTTACTCGAGCGTTTTCAAAATATCCGTTCGGTAAAATCCCGCACCCGCTTCTAAACTCGAAGGACTAAAATTGACACGGGGCAAACTAGTTGACTAGGTCAACTAGTCCACCCCAATCACCACCATTCAATCATCTCCATCTCTCTCTCTTTCTCTCTAGCAAGAACACACACACAAACACCCAATTCAATCATTCATCATCTAAATTCGATCTAGGAGGCTTACAACAAAACAAATTACATATTTGGAATCCTCTCTTCATCCTCTACAATTTGATACCAACTTCATCTCGTTTGGGTAACATTTCTAAAACTCTAGATTTCTCTAAATTCGTGTTTTTGATTTGAAATGGTGTTAGTTAGTGTCTATGGCTCGTGTCTAGCATGAATATATGATTTACTTGTTCGCTTTGTTGTTTTGAGTAACTAGTTTGAACATTTGAAATGGGTTTGCTTAATCTTGCATTTTGGAAGATTAAATGTTGTTTGATTATTAAAGTTCATGTTTTAATTGTGTTACTAGTATCACTAGCTTCGTTTTGATGCGTAGGTTGATTAAGAAAACTTCAAAAATGTGATTATTGATTTTTGTGAATTTTGGTTAGGGTTTGATAGACTTTGAAATGAACTTTTGATGCGTTGAATGCTTGTTAATGTTGTTAGTAAGTGTTTAGATGCATTGTATGCTTAATTACCTTCGGAACGGCATATCGTGTGTGTAAATTGGATTCCCGAATCATAAAATACGTTTTACGAACTTGAAACTTTGAAAATAAACCCTTCTTGATCAATTGACGAGTTTTCGGTTATTGTAATTGATGTTTTTGCTTGTGAAAGGTAGTTAATTGTATTCCTTGTCAAAAGAGCTTTCCAATGATATAAGATGCGTATTCTAAGTGTTTACGGTTTGCGTTTTGTGCTAAATTGAATTTTGGATCAAGACTTGAACTTTTGAAACTGACCAGGTACCAGGCCACGCCTAATGTCGCGGCGCGACACCTCTGGCCGCGGCGCGGCAATAGCCGTGTTTGGGTTCTGACCTACTTTGTCAAATTTCGAAAAATGTTTGCTATGCTACGCACCTCCGATTAACATGTAACTTGGCCAACATGCTCATATATGACTTCTAAGCTTAGAAAAATAGTTTGGGACCCGACCCGAACATGTTGACTTTTTCGTTGACTTTGACCGACCAAGTTTGACTTTTTGTCAAACTTAACCAATTAATTATGCAATCTTTCTAACATGCTTTTGTACTTGTGTCTTGCATAAAACTTGATGATTTGATTCACATGCTATATTAATCGAGTCGTATTGAGCCATAGGACTAATTGAACACATTTCGCCCGACCTTGTGTCGTAACCGGTTAATTGATACAACTTACTTGTTTAGGTCAAGGCTAAGCAACAATCATGCACACGTTTACTTTGTGAAGTACTTTTATACTCGTGCACTCGAGGTGAGATCATAGTCCCACCTTTTCAACAACTTTTTATACTTTTAAATTGTGGGCTGAGAAACATATACTTTGTTACATTTTGTGCTACTTACTTTTATACTTTGAACACAAGTACAAGGAAAACAAACATTCCACAGCGAGTTAGAACAAAAATCCTCAATTCGATTATCATTAGTTACACTTGCAGGGTGTAAGCGAGAACTTATATTGTGTGGCCATAAGGGTTTGACAAACCCTCATTAAGGACGGTTCGCTACCGTCTACGGATGAAATATATTTTCGAGAAACAGTGTATGTTCTAACACTATTGTGATGGGGTTCTATGGAAGAAAACGTTAAGTCTTGATAATTGGGTGCTCGCGAACAATACTTTTGGAATGCAAACGATTTTGATAATCAACGTTATGGGAATACTAAATCTTGTGGTTCAAAAACAACGTTTATTACAAACACCTATGATTTCACCAACGTTTTTCGTTGACAGTTTTCTATATGTTTCTCAGGTTCATACTTGGCTATTTGATACATGCTTCCGCGTACACTCATTCTTGCTTGGGGTCAAGCATACATACATACATACGCTAGGGATAGTACTTTTGGATTCAAACTTTTGTTTACATACTTGCGCTATTTATAGCAACTGTGTTTTTCAACTTATATTATGTCGCAAGTTATTTCATTTATACTTTATGACTTTTGTAAACTTAGACTTGTTGTCGAACGGTTTTGTAAACTAAACTTGCAAGTCTTGTACCTTTCAAATGAATGCGACATAATTTTGGTCAAACGAGTCTCATATAGGGACTACGACCACGCAACGGGACCTAAGTTAACGGCGCCGTCAATAACGGTTTTGGTCGGGTCGTTACAATTATTGCATTCACTAAGCGTTAGCTTACCCTCTCGTTGTTTACCTTTTTAGGCTCGGGTGCGGACAAAGGAAAAGGTATTCGGTTGGATTAGTTCTCCCGCTTGATTTGGTAGGGGATGCTTTCGGGTTAGCTTTTGGAAGCTCGGTCAAGCTTTGGGTAGTTTAACCCCAAATACCATGCTCTAGGGTCGTTTGGGAATTAAACTTGTATTTGGTCGAAACTTCTATTTTTGGAACGAAACTCGTAAAATGGGCGATGTGGGCCCGATGTAGTAAAACTTGATTTGATGATGAAAACCTCTTAGTTTATCATATTGTGTTATGTTGTGAAAAGGTTTTCGTGTAAAAGTGTCGGGAAGCGGGTTTTCCGCTCACGTGAGTTGGACCCGTGATCAGTAGCTGGCAGTTCATTGGGACGCCGTCCCAATTGCTTGGGCGCCGTCCCAGTTGTGTTGAGCTGGACGCCGTCCCAAACTTTGGACGCCGTCCCACCTTTCTGAGCTGGACGCCGTCCAGGACTCTGGACGCCGTCCAGATGCACTGACATACAATTTTTTTTTTGGTACGCGTTTTGAGTTTTTGAAGTCGGGTTGTTACAAGTGGTATCAGAGCATGGTCTAAGGAATTTAGGTGACTTGAGATAGGTGCCTAGACTTAGACTTTTGTGTGCGCGTTATGCGGGACTTGAAGGACTTTGGGTCGGGTCGGGATTGGTTGGTGCATAGGATTATGTGAACTAATCATGCGCTATTTGTTTGTGTTGTGTTTAGCAAGCATCAAGCGAGATAGGTGTTGTACTAGCGAGTTAATGCGACGTGCTCGCGTAGTAATGACTAGCTACCATTATTACCGGCGCAAGTCGTGTTAAACAAGCAATGTACGACGATTGTTGAGCGAGATGGAGTAGTGTGGCATATATGTATATACATATGTAATTTGTCCTTTCGTTTTTGTGGTTTAACCTATTTCTTTTTATAGAATGAAGACGAGGAACGGTCCCGATCATGATAACGGAAGTACAAGCGAGGACGCCGAGTTTTCGGCCAAGGTTGAGGTCGTCTTTAAAAAGTTAAAAGCGGATTTTCTTATGGACGTTCGAAAGGTCTTTCAAGATTCGGTCGATGGGCAGGTGACCGATTTGATAAATGAACGAATGAAGGCCACTATCGAAGAGGCCCTTGACGCTAGAAACATTTATCCTCGTGGTGAAGGAGGTGAAGGAAGGCGGGACTTCCACTACAAGAATTTCAAGGACGCTCAACCCCCGATGTTTAATGGGGTGTGAGATCCTTTAAAAAGTACATGTTGGATCTCCGACATCGAGGGAGCTTTCCGTACCTCGGAATGTCCTCCCGAGAAGAAGGCAAGGTATGGTTCTAGCATGCTACGAGAAGAGGCTAAGTTATGGTGGGATGATAAAATCAACTTGTATGGTGAGGAACAATGTATGGGCTTGACGTGGGAAGAGTTTAAGAAGGAGTTTTTCAAGGAATACCAAACTTCTTTCGATCTCGATAGAATCCAGGACGAGTTGCACCATTTGCAACAAGGTTCAATGGACTTAGTTACTCTTAAGTCTACCTTCTTGGCAAAGACTCGTTTTTGCCCGGAGTATGTTGGTGATGATCACAAGCTAATGAAGGATTTCTACCGCACTTTAAATGATGAGTACAAGGGTAAGATTAGTCGGGGTATGGCTAAGTCTTTTGACGAGTTATTTGAATTGGCTCGGGGTTTTGAGCCGGAGGTGCCAAGAAAGAGCGATTTTACTTTTTCAAAGAGGAAGTTTGAGGGTTCAAGTCATTCGAACTTTTCAAACAAGAAGTCCAAGAAAGGCTCCGAAAGCGTTAATAGTGTGAAGAAGGGTGCTTCCGGAGGTTTCGGGCCCACGTGTTATAATTGTAATCAAATAGGACACATGGCCCGTGATTGCACCAAGGCGTCGACCAAAATCATTTGCTTTAATTGTGGTAAAAAGGGGCATAAGAGGCCGGAATATCCCGATTTGAATAATGATAATGTTAAACGGTTAGAGAAAGCGGCGGGCACGGCTAGGGGTCGCAACTATTTGATGACCAATGACGAAGCCAAACAATCAAACGAAGTAGTCTCAGGTACTTTCATGGTTAATTCTAATCCGGCGAGAATTCTATTTGATAGCGGTGCAAATTTGTCGTTTGTGTCTCCTAAATTTGTGCCTAAACTTGATAGACCGTTAGCTAAGTTAAGTCGTCCGGTAGAAGTCGAAATAGCGGATGGCAAGACGGTGCTAGTGGTTGATATGTGTGAAAATTGTGATGTTGTTTTCGGTGCCAAAACCTTTAAAATTGATCTCATTCCAATGACCTTGGGCGATTTTGATATTGTCGTTGGTATGGATTGGCTCGATCGTTATAGAGCCGATATTGCATGTCATGATAAGTTTATTCGTGTGGAGACCCCAAGTGGGGGAGAGTTGATTATTCATGGTGATAAGCGAAGGAGACCGGTGCCGATATGCACTTTTGCACGGGCACGTCGTCTCGTTGTTACCGGTGGCATGGCTTTCCTTACTCATGTTGTTGATACTCGTAATGAGCCACCACCCATTCGTGAAATTCCGGTGGTTAATGAATTTGAAGACGTTTTTCCGGATGAGTTACCGGGTGTTCCGGCGGAAAGACAAGTTGAATTTCGCATTGAGTTGGTTCCTGGGGCTACCCCCATTGCTAAAACTCCTTATCGTTTAGCTCCGACGGAAATGCAAGAGTTGTTAAATCAAACCCAAGAGCTACTTGAAAAGGGTTTCATTCGACCGAGTGCTTCACCATGGGGCGCTCCGATTTTATTCGTAAAGAAGAAGGATGGTAGTATGCGGATGTGCATCGATTATCGGGAGTTGAATAAAGTAACGATCAAGAATCGTTATCCATTGCCTCAGATTGATGATTTGTTTGACCAACTTCAAGGTACGACGTATTTCTCGAAGATTGACCTACGGTCCGGCTATCACCAAATGCGGGTCCGTGAGGAAAATATCGAGAAAACGGCTTTTCGAACGCGTTATGGGCATTTTGAGTTTGTAGTTATGCCTTTCGGTCTTACAAATGCACCGGTGGCATTCATGGATCTTATGAACCGAGTGTGCCAATCTATGTTGGACAAGTCGGTAATTGTGTTCATTGACGACATACTTGTTTATTCAAAGAGTATGAATGAACATGAACGTCATTTGCGTGAAGTATTGAAGACGTTACGAAGGGAGAAGTTATATGCTAAGTTCTCCAAATGTGAATTTTGGCTAAGGGAGGTTCAATTCCTTGGCCACATTGTGAACAAGGACGGTATTCAAGTAGATCCGATGAAGATAGAGACGGTGAAGAGTTGGAGACAACCGAATACGCCTACGGAAATTCGAAGTTTTCTCGGATTGGCCGGTTATTATCGTCGGTTTATCCAAGACTTTTCTAAGATCGCTTCTTCGTTGACGAAATTAACAAGGAAGAACGCGAGGTTTGTTTGGGAGAACGAGCAAGAAATTGCTTTTCAATTGTTAAAGGAGAAGTTGTGTCAAGCTCCGGTGTTAGTGTTGCCGGAAGGGGTAGAAGACATGACGGTATATTGTGATGCTTCTCTAAATGGTCTCGGGTGTGTTCTAGTGCAAAGAGGTAAAGTTATCGCTTATGCCGCTCGACAATTAAAGGAACATGAAACGAGATATCCGACTCATGATCTCGAGTTGGCGGCGGTTGTGCATGCGTTGAAAATTTGGCACCACTACTTGTATGGTGTCAAATGTACGATTTATTCGGATCACAAGAATTTAAAACATCTTTTCACTCAACGAGATTTGAATTATCGTCAAAGTAGATGGATGGATGTGGTGAAAGATTATGATTGTGAGATACTTTATCATCCGGGCAAGGCGAACGTTGTCGCGGATGCGTTGAGTCGAAAGAGTCAACATCCGGCGATACGAGTAGGATCGTTACGTTTGATTATTACTAATGATTTTCTTGTGAAGCTTGGTGAGATTCAAATAGAGGCTTACGTTCACAACAAGCATACGGAGCGAATCGTGGGCCAATCGGAGTTTATTACTATGGGTTCGCGTGGGTTGTTGTCTTTTCAAGGAAGGGTGTGGGTGCCTAAGATGGGTGATTACTGACGGGTGCTACTTGATGAAGCACATAAGTCAAAATATTCCATTCACCCGGGCGCGACGAAAATGTATCTTGACTTGAAGAAAGATTATTGGTGGCCGGGCATGAAGCGTGATGTTGTAAAATATGTTGAGCAATGCGTTACTTGTTTGCAAGTTAAAGCCGAGCACCAAAAGCCGTATGGTAAGTTGCAACCGTTAGAAATCCCGAAATGGAAATGGGAGCACATTACCATGGATTTCATAACAAAGTTACCTAAGACGGCGAGAACCCAATTTGACACGATTTGGGTAATAGTTGATAGATTGACGAAAAGTGCTTTGTTTCTTCCCATTAAAGAAGCAATATTTTCGGAGGCCTTAGCTAAGTTGTTTATCAAGGAAGTGGTCTCACGACATGGGGTTCCTATATCTATTATTTTGGATCGAGATACCTGTTTTACATCTCGGTTTTGGGAAAAGTTTCACGAAGATATGGGAATGCAATTGAAATTGAGCACGGCGTATCATCCTCAAACAGACGGTCGAACCGAACGTACGAATCAAACTTTGGAAGATATGTTACGGGCGTGCATTATTGATTTCGATGGTAGTTGGGATGAGCATTTTCCTTTGGTGGAATTCTCGTACAATAATAGTTATCATACTAGTATCGGGATGCCACCTTATGAGATGCTTTACGGGCGAAGGTGTCGAACTCCAATTTGTTGGGGTGAAGTGGGTCAAAGGGAAATCGGGAGTACCGATTTAGTTTTAGAGACGAATAACAAGATTGATATTATTCGGGAACATTTGAAGAAGGCTCAAGATAGACAAAAGTCGTATGCCGATAAGCGTAGACGAACGATCGAATTTCAAGAAGGTGATATGGTGATGCTTAAGGTTTCGCCTTGGAAGGGTATTATTCGATTTCGAAAACGGGGAAAGTTAGCTCCTCGATTTATTGGGCCATTCAAAGTTTTAGCTCGTGTTGGCGAAGTTGCTTATCGTTTGGAATTACCCGAAGAACTTGCGGGGATCCATAATACATTTCATGTTTCCCATCTCCGTAAGTGTCTTGCGGATGATTCTTCGTGGGTGTCGTTAGACGAGATTGAGCTAAATAATAAGTTAGAGTATGTTGAGGAGCCGGTTGCTATACTTGATGAAAAGGTTAAGAAATTGAGAAATAAGGAGGTGAGGACTTTTAAAGTCCAATGGCATCGAAGTATAGGCTCCGAGTTTACTTGGGAGCCCGAAGAGTTTGTCTTGGTTTATCTTCCTGCTCGTCATGCGGCGTGGATTGCGAGGTCGCAATCCGGTTCAAGTGGGGGAGAGTTGTAAGATCCTGTTTTCTTTTTGGTTTGGACGCCTTCCAAACATCTGGGACGCCGTCCCATTATGAAGGCCTGGACGCCGTCCAGAAAATCTGGACGCCGTCTAGATGATCTGTCGAGCCATAATTGGGTTTTTAGATATTTTAGATGGGTAAATTGGTAATTTCACTTGGTGGACGAATTAAAGGCCCTAGATCAGTTTGGTTGAGCCTCATTACTCCATTTCTAACCACCAAACTTCATCCACTTAAATCCTAGTGGGAGAGTGTGATTCAAGAGTGAGAAAGCTCAAATCGGAGAAGAAGAAGCTTGTTTCGGGTTATAGCTCGAGCATTAAAGTTGTTCATCTCCTCGTTAGCTTCGTTTTGATTGTGGTGGTAAGCCCTAAACTTGATTCCCTTAGTTTAATGTGTTTAAGGGTTAGGGTTTGGGTTAGTGTTGCACATAAAACCCATTTGTGAGTAATTTGGGGGTTTTGGGTAAGTTTGGGTCATGAAGACCCAAATGGTGACTAACCTAGGGTTTTGAAAGGGTAAATGGGTCTTAAAGGCCTAGCAAATCACTAGTACACTTATAGTTAATGTTAGTGGGTGTCATTTAGGTTGTGGCTGACCCAAATGGGTGTGTTGACCTTGAAATGGGTCAAATGGGTCTTTGATGACCTAGGTTGTCTTGCATGTATGAAAATGAGTCAACTTGGTGATTAAATGTGTGTTAAGACCTTAATGGCTATAATTAGGGTTTTTGGTGAAGTTAACCCATTATTAGGGTTAAGGGTGCAAAATGGGTCGGGATTGCACCTTGGGTTAAAATACTCTAGATTTTTGAGTGAGTTGCTTGACCGACTTGAGTTGTGAATTGATTATGTGCTAAAATGTAATAGGTACGTTACATTGAAGTTGCAAGTTCGGTTATCTTTCACGAAGACTCTAAGGTGAGTGGAGTAATTATACGTATGTGTATATGACGTATTTATTTGTGGGTGTTATGGTATGAACCATCGAGCCGGTAGTGTGATGACCCGGGAATTTCCGACCAAATTTAAACATAATCTTATATGATTCGACTCGATAAGCAAAGTCTATTAAACCGAGTCTCATTATGTTTGAACTATTTCATGATAACATTTGACCTTTAACTATTTCCGACGATTCACGAACCTTTAATTGTAACTAAGAATGTAAATATAAATAATTATATATAAAACTAATTATATTAGTATTAATGAACTATTAAGTAATTTTGTTATTATAAAAGATAACATTTAATAACTAAAGATTTTCATTTTGAATATATATAGTATATTGTATATAAATGATTCAAACATATTTTACCAACGTTATCAAAATATTAAATGTACAATGTTATACTTTGTAGTTAATTGTTTAATATACATAATTAATCATCTACTCAACATTTAAAACATGATTTTATATATATGGTAGTATACATATATACATAAATATAACTATATATATATGATTTTATACATAATTATTATATTATGTATATGTAGAAATTTATAATATATCTATGATGAAATAATGTACTATTTTAATAAATATATATAATACTTACATATATAAAACATTTATATTTTTCATAATTACATACATAAGTATAATATAATTAGTATGTAAATAAATATTATAATATATTTATATTAAAATGCATAAATATATAATATTCAGTATATGTTACAATACATATTACATAATTATTAAATATTACATAATAATAGATGATATTAATAAATTAAATTTAAATACAAATATAGTTGTTGTAGTTATGTTATTTGTATCGTCAAATATCAATATTTGTATTCATAATATCACTTTATATCATATAAAGATGAAATTGGATGTATAAATTAGATTATTATTACTAATATTATTATTATCGATAAAATATTAATATTATCATAATTAGTATGGTATTATTATTATTATTATTATTATTATTATTATTATTATTATTATTATTATCATTTTTACAATTATTATTATCATTAATATTATATTTATCATTATTATTAATTTTATTAATATTATTAGATATTAATAGTATTGTTATTATATATTATTATTATTAATTAAAAAAAACAGTAGGGATCTATATTATACGCTTGACCTCTGTATCCTTTATCTCTATTATTATTATTTTTTTTTGTTTCTTTCCTGCTCCAAACTCGTGAACCTGTGTTGACATTTTCTCCATTTTTTATCAACCGATCTCTATTATTACAAAATGATTATGTATAATTGCAAATCAAATAAAAAGGAAATCCAATGGGATTAAAGAGCACAGCGATATTTTTTTTTTCTTCTTCTCTGCACGCTCAAATTTTTTTTTCTTAATTCAATTTCGAATAAAGTTTCAAAATCTAAAAATGCAGAAAGGTTAGAAATCTTTCTTTGAATCTATCTGCAAAATCTCAACTCTCAAATCTTTATATCGATCTTGAATTTTGAAGTCAAAGTTTAGTTTAAAAAAAGTCAACAATTGTTCTTGAGACAAATTCGCGTTCGTGTATATGTTTCTGATCAAATTGACGATTCCAGTAGTTTTTATACATGTTTAGAAAACTATTTCGTGTTATAAACATTATCTATAATGTTATCTATTACGAAATCAATTTTTTTTGTTTTGTTCCAAGAACCGACGCTGCAGTAGGCCTTTAGTGTTTTTTTTTTTTATTTTAGAACCCAAATTATTTTTTTCTGTAATGTTTTGAAGCTTTAAAAGGAACCCTGATTTTTTGTTTTTGTTTTTGGTTATTGATGTTTTGTTGAATCCATGAGACTTGTGGAGAAGAAGAGGAATAGAAGAAAAACAGTTTATATATAAAATTTAAATTCGATATTAGTACAGAGAATTAGAATTGGTGGGATGGTCGAGAGTGTTTGCGTGTGAGCATGTGGTCACGAGATCGAGTCCAGAGGACGGTAGTTTTTTTTTTTTTTTTAAACTCTTTTCATGTGAGGTAGTTTTCTTTTCTAATTTTATTATTGTTATTATATATTATATATTAATTATTATTAGTATTATTATTATTATTGTGATTGTTTTGATTGTTATTGTTATTGTTATTATTAGTATCATACTTGTTATCATATTTGAAAGTATTATAGACATTACTATTATTATTATGATAGGTATTAATAATATTATTATTAGTAATAAACTTATCATTTTAGTATTTTATCATCATTAGGATTATGATTATGATTATCATTATTATTATTATGAAGGAAATAAAAATATATTATTATCATCAATATTAGAATTTGTACCGGTTTATAAATAATAGTATCATCAGTACATTTACAATTAATAATATCATATTTATCAGTATCATCATTAATATTTACTAGTATTATTATGATTATCATTTATCATTTTATAAATATTAGAACCCTTATTATTAACATAAGTATGGTATTAGTATTAATATTATTTTAGAGTTATTATTATTAGTATCATTAACAGTTATCATTTTCATTTTTTTTTTGCTATTAGTATTATCATTATTAATAAAATTATTATTATTATTAGTAAATCATTATTATCTAAATTATTATTTTAACAAATAAATCTTTTGTACACTATATATATACTTATGGTATATACTAGGATTGTATTAATAATTCACATAACAAACTAATAAAATTTCATAAATACAATACTAACCACAAATATATGTATATAAATATATTAATGTCACTATTTATATAAACGTAAATCATTATAGATATATATACATAAAATCGATATATATATAAAATATAACTTAAAATATAATATAAGTATACGTTTTAAAATAAAGGTTAGAATAAATTCTACAAAACTATAATATATAAATAATACATATTAATAAATGAAATTTTGTAACTTACATTATACGTATTAATATATACACAATTGATATAGGTTCGTGAATCCGAGGCCAACCCTGCATTGTTCAATGACGTCATATGTATTTTTACTACAAAATACAGTATCGTGAGTTTCATTTGCCTTTTTACCCTTTATATTTTTGGGCTGAGAATACATGCGCAACTTTTATAACTGTTTTACGAAATTGACACAAGTACGTGAAACTACATTCTATGGTTGGATTATCGAAGTCGAATATGCCCCTTTTTATTAAGTCTGGTAATCTAAGAATTAGGGAACAGACACCCTAATTGACGCGAATCCTAAAGATAGATCTATCGGGCCCAACAAGCCCCATCCAAAGTACCGGATGTTTTAGTACTTCGAAATTTATATCATGTCCGAAGGAGGATCCCGGAATGATGGGGATATTCTTATATATGAATATTGTTAATGTCGGTTACCAGGTGTTCAATCCATATGAATGATATTTTTGTCTCTATGCATGGGACGTATGTTTATGAGAAATGGAAATCTGAAATCTTGTGGTCTATTAAAATGATGGAAACGATTGTTTAAGTTAAACTAATGAACTCACCAACCTTTTGGTTGACACTTTAAAGCATGTTTATTCTCAGGTACGAAAGAAATCTTCCGCTGTGTATTTGCTCATTTTATAGATATTACTTGGAGTCATTCATGGCATATTTCAAAAGACGTTGCATTCGAGTCGTCGAGTTCATCAAGATTATTATCAAGTCAATTATAGTTGGATATATTATGAAATGGTATGCATGCCTGTCAACTTTCGATGTAATGAAAGTTTGTCTTTTCAAAAACGAATGCAATGTTTGTAAAATGTATCATATAGAGGTCAAGTATCTCGCGATGTAATCAACTGTTGTGAATCGTTTATAATCGATATGGACTTCGTCCGGATGGATTAGGACGGGTCTTCACAGTTGGTATCAGAGCGGTGGTCTTAGCGAACCAGGTCTTGCATTAGTGAGTCTAACTGATAGTCGTTAGAATGCATTAATGAGTCTGGACTTCGACCGTGTTTGCATGTCAAAAGTTTTGCTTATCATTTAGTGTCGAAAAATTATTTGCTTATCATCCTTAAAGTCTAAGACACGTCTTACTGCCTTTATTGCATAGACAGTGTATAGTTAAATTCATATCTTAGCGTATCTGTTATTGTTACCTTTGCCTGACAGCTTCCGTAGATTCCTCCGTAGCTTATGGGATTTTAGTATTATATATGCATATGTAAATTATGTATTGCAGGGTACTAATCTACATCCTATAATCTATTTCTTATCGAAAATCCTTCATCTGATCGTACGAGATGAATCCCTCAACCAGTTCGAGTCCATCTGATTTCGATAGCTATTTCGATAGTTATTCCGACAGCTATTTCGATATGGATTTCCACTCGAGCTCCGAAAGCAGAGTAACAGGAATGAATCGATCAATTAGCCATCATCTATTCTGAATGAATTGGAGATGGGTTCGTAGTCGACTTAATCAATGGAAACGCGAAGAAGGCGATCATTTCCACTAACCAAATTCACCTCTTGACAATGAACCTAAAACGTTTACCGGCGAACCTGTTCGAGACACCATTTTCTCTCTCATTTCCAAAGTATCTCATCACGATCATATACTATCTCAGATTCTAAACCTCATTCATCCGCTCGTCCGAACCGACAATCATCCCGGTGTAATAGAAGAAGTTAACGAACTTCGCGCATAAGTTGTAGTCTTGGAAAATATGGTGCAAAACGTACCAGCTTCATCCAAATCACCGGCACCAACGGTACCACCAACAACCCAAATTTCAATATCACATGCCTCAACATCTCAATCTATACCTCGAGTATAATCATCATTCTACATGACATTCTACATCAGTTATCTTCGTTCGACATGGTGATTATGTAATCTCTAATGTTTTAGAGATTATTTATTCTAGTTCCAACTGAAAACTAAATGAGTTTAATATCATGTTAACTCATTAAATTCATGATTACATCTGAAGAAAATATATATGTATATATGTTTTCATAAAGATTGTAATTAAAAATTCTTTTGTACAAACTGTTAATAATAAAAATATTTTAACGGGTAGGTAATACCCGAGGAATATTTAAATTTCACATTAATAAGTTACACTGTATATTCTTCGAATCTGATTCAACAGTTATTCACTATCCTATTTACAACCACCGGGATACTTATCCGTTCACCAAAGAATAACTATTTTCATTCAAATTCAATTTCATATTTGAATTTTGACCTATCAGAATCCAACAAGTGGCATAATGAAGAAATAATGGACACAATAAAAATTGATTAGAAACAGACTAATTAACAATATTAAATTTTATTAAGAAACCACGCTAACAAAATCCTAGCTAACTGTTCCTAGCTAACTGTTAATTCCGTATTACATTTTATTTATCGCAATTTATTTATCGTAATTTATTTTATCGCAATTTATATTCTTGCAATTTTATTTATTGTCATTTAATTTCTGTTATTTACTTTACGCACTTTATTTATCGTCATTTAATTTCTGTTATTTATTTTACGCACTTTAAATATCGGGACACGTATACAAGGTTTTGACATATCATATCGACACATCTATATATATTATTTGGAATCACCATAGACACTCTATATGCAGTAATGATCGAGTTCTCTATACAGGGTTGAGGTTGATTCTATAATAATATATATACTTTGAGTTGTGATCGAGTCTGAGACATGTACACGGGTCACGATACGTATTAATTAATTCAAATATTATATATTAAACTATATATGAATGATTGCACTGTCAACTGTGGACTATCGACTGTGGACTAATAACATTGGACAATTAAAATGAATTAAAATATTGAATATAACATATGAAACTAAACAATTCTTCAAGTTTGCCACTTGATTTCGTCTTAAACCTCATTTGTATCTTCACGATTACATTCTGCGTTCAAACCTTTCATGATTCTTGAAAACACCTCAATCGATAGGATGAATCAACCGCACTTCATCTACGGAAGGAAAGATTTATGCATATAGTTATGCACCTGAGAAACTCTCGGCAATTGAGTAAAAGTTCAACACGTAGCCGCGTCAGATCCTTTGGCATTTATTAACAAAAACAACTTTGCGATCCCTTTTCAAAATTAGCCAATTTTGTCACAACTCCAACAAGTCAACTTCGACTTTTCGTACGAAACAACCTTATTATAACGTTTATATATACGCGTGCTCTTTTATTGTTACCAGGTAACCTTTCATATTCCATCATATTACCATCAGCGTTTAATCATCTAAAAACACAATTCTCCTGAAACCACCTCGGATTAATAACCGATGATTCAGATATCATAGCATTAAATGCAGAGGAAACAGAAAAATGGTAGATGGTCTAAACGGACAAAAGTTTGATGATAAAGAAAGGAGTGTTAGGAACGCTCGATAGAAAATTGGGTATTGAAAAACAGATTAAGTTACCCATGAAGGAGACCAAGGACAAATACAAGGACCAAATCCTATATTCAAAGGATTCAGGTAATTCTGGATCCGTTGAAATCTTTAGAGAATATCTTGCTCCGAAGTCATGTTAAAATCTTGCGGAAAATCTTTCTCCATCAACCGTCGAACTTAGAAATTCCAAAATATCATCATCAATATCTTTGATATTTCTGAGGATATTTTCATAAATATTCTCGTCCGAAATTATATACCTCTTCGTGCTTCCTGTGTATCAATATATTGGAAACATTCAATAGAAAATATAGTACCGAAAAGCAGATTATGCGAAACTATGAAGAAAGCCGTGGATAAATCACAAAGAATAAGTTTGACTTCAAAGAATCCAAATAATTCAATGTCTGCTAAAGTCTATAGTGAATAACTTGCTCCTTACTCTAAACCCTTGCAGACAATAGTTTCTATCATCCTCTGATCTTAGATATTCTGAGATATTATCGTACCTTTCAATATAAATATCCTCCATATTTCTGGAGATATTTTTATAACTATTCTTATCTGAAATCATTAATCTTTTCGTGCTATCAGTATTACATCATATAGAAACTGTTAGTTTCTATATTCTGTAAATTTTCAAGCTTAAAATATGAATGTTATTGTAGTAATGATGGGAACTGATGCATGAGTTAGTATAATATAATGACACTTGATCAACGTGATTATATTACAGTAAGTCATGCTGAGTTTCTAAATGAAACGTGATGATTCACAGATCATAACGTCATCGTGTGCCATGTTACATAACTCTTTCATCCTACTTAACTCCGTAACAAATCAAGAAAATGTATTCTTGATGGTTCTATCTTCCGTGATGTTGATAAATTTGAAAATCAAATCGTGCTATCACGTTCCTTCATGCTTAGAACATTATAATCATTCAAAACTCTATATCTATAAATTCTGGACCATTATTCGCTTGACTTGAAGTCGGGAAGAGAAAACAAAAGCATAGAGCTTTGAAATATAAGGGAGAATATAAAGTCCGATAACAACACATAAATTACAAACCGTGTATATCAATGTTTATCGCAACATAAAGACACGGGAGAATTAAAAACATTATAATCCCGAGGGCGAAGTAGAAGAAAGCAGATTCCTCTGGTGGAAGTTGGAAAAGGAGAATGATTGTTGCGATAGTAAGGATGAGGACAAGGATCAGAACTGGATTAATCATTTTCAGAATCTTTTGGATGTATGAACTAAGAAAGAAAGTATAAGAATGGTGAGAATAATGGAAAGGAAGAGCTTAATTTATACTGGAAATATCAGACGTAGTAATCGGGGCAGATCACCGTATTTAATTAAAGAGATCTTAATTTCCATAAATCCCGAAGAATCAGATTTTATAGATCTTCAAGATTTTCTTTAAATCCCTTAAATTCCGGAATTCAACCAAGGCAATGTCAAAAGTTAAGACGCGCCTTATTTTCTAAATTCAAACCTGACTACGTCAAAAGTTAAAAACAAATCTTTGTTTCTCATTTCATCCTTTTGTGAATAGCTTCATTCGCACTCTTCGAATAATCGAATTATTTTTATCCATATTACTCAATGATGATAAAACTCAAGTTATCAACTCATATTCGTCAGGAAAACATATTTATTGTTAGCTATGACGACCTCACTCAAATTTCGGGACGAAATTTCTTTAACGGGTAGGTACTGTGATGACCCGGGAATTTCCGACCAAATTTAAACATAATCTTATATGATTCGACTCGATAAGCAAAGTCTATTAAACCGAGTCTCATTATGTTTGAACTATTTCATGATAACATTTGACCTTTAACTATTTCCGACTATTCACGAACCTTTAATTGTAACTAAGAATGTAAATATAAATAATTATATATAAAACTAATTATATTAGTATTAATGAACTATTAAGTAATTTTGTTATTATAAAAGATAACATTTAATAACTAAAGATTTTCGTTTTGAATATATATAGTATATTGTATATAAATGATTCAAACATATTTTACCAACGTTATCAAAATATTAAATGTACAATGTTATACTTTGTAGTTAATTGTTTAATATACATAATTAATCATCTACTCAACATTTAAAACATGATTTTATATATATGGTAGTATACATATATACATAAATATAACTATATATATATGATTTTATACATAATTATTATATTATGTATATGTAGAAATTTATAATATATCTATGATGAAATAATGTACTATTTTAATAAATATATATAATACTTACATATATAAAACATTTATATTTTTCATAATTACATACATAAGTATAATATAATTAGTATGTAAATAAATATTATAATATATTTATATTAAAATGCATAAATATATAATATTCAGTATATGTTACAATACATATTACATAATTATTAAATATTACATAATAATAGATGATATTAATAAATTAAATTTAAATACAAATATAGTTGTTGTAGTTATGTTATTTGTATTGTCAAATATCAATATTTGTATTCATAATATCACTTTATATCATATAAAGATGAAATTGGATGTATAAATTAGATTATTATTACTAATATTATTATTATCGATAAAATATTAATATTATCATAATTAGTATGGTATTATTATTATTATTATTATTATTATTATTATTATTATTATTATTATTATTATTATTATTATTATTATCATTTTTACAATTATTATTATCATTAATATTATATTTATCATTATTATTAATTTTATTAATATTATTAGATATTAATAGTATTGTTATTATATATTATTATTATTAATTAAAAAAAAACAGTAGGGATCTATATTATACGCTTGACCTCTGTATCCTTTATCTCTATTATTATTATTTTTTTTGTTTCTTTCCTGCTCCAAACTCGTGAACCTGTGTTGACATTTTCTCCATTTTTTATCAACCGATCTCTATTATTACAAAATGATTATGTATAATTGCAAATCAAATAAAAAGGAAATCCAATGGGATTAAAGAGCACAGCGATATTTTTTTTTTCTTCTTCTCTGCACGCTCAAATTTTTTTTTTCTTAATTCAATTTCGAATAAAGTTTCAAAATCTAAAAATGCAGAAAGGTTAGAAATCTTTCTTTGAATCTATCTGCAAAATCTCAACTCTCAAATCTTTATATCGATCTTGAATTTTGAAGTCAAAGTTTAGTTTAAAAAAAGTCAACAATTGTTCTTGAGACAAATTCGCGTTCGTGTATATGTTTCTGATCAAATTGACGATTCCAGTAGTTTTTATACATGTTTAGAAAACTATTTCGTGTTATAAACATTATCTATAATGTTATCTATTACGAAATCAATTTTTTTTTGTTTTGTTCCAAGAACCGACGCTGCAGTAGGCCTTTAGTGTTTTTTTTTTTTTATTTTAGAACCCAAATTATTTTTTTCTGTAATGTTTTGAAGCTTTAAAAGGAACCCTGATTTTTTTTTTGTTTTTGGTTATTGATGTTTTGTTGAATCCATGAGACTTGTGGAGAAGAAGAGGAATAGAAGAAAAACAGTTTATATATAAAATTTAAATTCGATATTAGTACAGAGAATTAGAATTGGTGGGATGGTCGAGAGTGTTTGCGTGTGAGCATGTGGTCACGAGATCGAGTCCAGAGGACGGTAGTTTTTTTTTTTTTTTGAAACTCTTTTCATGTGAGGTAGTTTTATTTTCTAATTTTATTATTGTTATTATATATTATATATTAATTATTATTAGTATTATTATTATTATTGTGATTGTTTTGATTGTTATTGTTATTGTTATTGTTATTATTAGTATCATACTTGTTATCATATTTGAAAGTATTATAGACATTACTATTATTATTATGATAGGTATTAATAATATTATTATTAGTAATAAACTTATCATTTTAGTATTTTATCATCATTAGGATTATGATTATGATTATCATTATTATTATTATGAAGGAAATAAAAATATATTATTATCATCAATATTAGAATTTGTACCGGTTTATAAATAATAGTATCATCAGTACATTTACAATTAATAATATCATATTTATCAGTATCATCATTAATATTTACTAGTATTATTATGATTATCATTTATCATTTTATAAATATTAGAACCCTTATTATTAACATAAGTATGGTATTAGTATTAATATTATTTTAGAGTTATTATTATTAGTATCATTAACAGTTATCATTTTCATTTTTTTTGCTATTAGTATTATCATTATTAATAAAATTATTATTATTATTAGTAAATCATTATTATCTAAATTATTATTTTAACAAATAAATCTTTTGTACACTATATATATACTTATGGTATATACTAGGATTGTATTAATAATTCACATAACAAACTAATAAAATTTCATAAATACAATACTAACCACAAATATATGTATATAAATATATTAATGTCACTATTTATATAAACGTAAATCATTATAGATATATATACATAAAATCGATATATATATAAAATATAACTTAAAATATAATATAAGTATACGTTTTAAAATAAAGGTTAGAATAAATTCTACAAAACTATAATATATAAATAATACATATTAATAAATGAAATTTTGTAACTTACATTATACGTATTAATATATACACAATTGATATAGGTTCGTGAATCCGAGGCCAACCCTGCATTGTTCAATGACGTCATATGTATTTTTACTACAAAATACAGTATCGTGAGTTTCATTTGCCTTTTTACCCTTTATATTTTTGGGCTGAGAATACATGCGCAACTTTTATAACTGTTTTACGAAATTGACACAAGTACGTGAAACTACATTCTATGGTTGGATTATCGAAGTCGAATATGCCCCTTTTTATTAAGTCTGGTAATCTAAGAATTAGGGAACAGACACCCTAATTGACGCGAATCCTAAAGATAGATCTATCGGGCCCAACAAGCCCCATCCAAAGTACCGGATGTTTTAGTACTTCGAAATTTATATCATGTCCGAAGGAGGATCCCGGAATGATGGGGATATTCTTATATATGAATATTGTTAATGTCGGTTACCAGGTGTTCAATCCATATGAATGATATTTTTGTCTCTATGCATGGGACGTATGTTTATGAGAAATGGAAATCTGAAATCTTGTGGTCTATTAAAATGATGGAAACGATTGTTTAAGTTAAACTAATGAACTCACCAACCTTTTGGTTGACACTTTAAAGCATGTTTATTCTCAGGTACGAAAGAAATCTTCCGCTGTGTATTTGCTCATTTTATAGATATTACTTGGAGTCATTCATGGCATATTTCAAAAGACGTTGCATTCGAGTCGTCGAGTTCATCAAGATTATTATCAAGTCAATTATAGTTGGATATATTATGAAATGGTATGCATGCCTGTCAACTTTCGATGTAATGAAAGTTTGTCTTTTCAAAAACGAATGCAATGTTTGTAAAATGTATCATATAGAGGTCAAGTATCTCGCGATGTAATCAACTGTTGTGAATCGTTTATAATCGATATGGACTTCGTCCGGATGGATTAGGACGGGTCTTCACAGGTAGTGCCATAACATGTGTGTGATCGAGTGTGAACCACGAGCCGGTAGAACTATAAACTAAGATGTGAACCACGAGCCGGTAGCATCGAGTGTGAACCACGAGCCGGTAGCACTATAAACTAAGATGTGAACCACGAGCCGGTAACATCAAGTGTGAACCACGAGCCGGTAGCACTATAAAAGAGTATGACTCAATTGCGTATGGTGTGAACCACGAGCCGGTAGCACCATAGCGTTATGGTTAACCATATTGAGATTGTTGATTGTTTAGCATATTGTTTAAATATATTGTGTTGAGTATATGCTAATGCGGTTTGTGATAATGTGCGACTTGTTAAGTATTTCGGGTATGATGTTATGCTATTTTGAGTTTCAAGTTCGTACGAGGTATTCGGTAATTGTGATTGCAAATAGATGGGTTATATATATGTATGTATAATTATTGCATTCACTAAGCGTTAGCTAACCCTCTCGTTGTTTACCTCTTTAGGCTTGGGTGCGGACAAAGGAAAAGGTATTCGGTTGGATTAGTTCTCCCGCTTGATTTGGTAGGGGATGCTTTCGGGTTAGCTTTTGGAAGCTCGGTCAAGCTTTGGGTAGTTAAACCCCAAACACCATGCTCTAGGGTCGTTTGGGAATTAAACTTGTATTTGGTCGAAACTTCTATTTTTGGAACGAAACTCGTAAAATGGGCGATGTGGGCCCGATGTAGTAAAACTTGATTTGATGATGAAAACCTCTTAGTTTATCATATTGTGTTATGTTGTGAAAAGGTTTTCGTGTAAAAGTGTCGGGAAGCGGGTTTTCCGCTCACGTGAGTTGGACCCGTGATCAGTAGCTGGCAGTTCATTGGGACGCCGTCCCAATTGCTTAGACGCCGTCCCAGTTGTGTTGAGTTAGACGCCGTCCCAAACTTTGGACGCCGTCCCACCTTTTTGAGCTGGACGCCGTCCAGGACTCTGGACGCCGTCCAGATGCACTGACATACAAATTTTTTTTTTGGTACGCGTTTTGAGTTTATGAAGTCGGGTTGTTACACATTGCGTTTAAAATAAAGTGCATGTATTCTCAGCCCAAAAATATAGATTGCAAAAGCAATTAAAAAGGGAGCATATGAAACTCACGGTTCAATATTGAGACTCAATATTGTAGGCAAATTGCGTAGACGTAATGATGGTAGACGACTGTATGGTTGGCCTTGGATTCAAGAACGATACCCCGAACAATACCCAATATTTCTTTAGCTTAAAGCGGTTTGAAACCCGAATTAAAACACCCTCGAATATACTTTATTATTATTAAACTTAAAATTAAAATTATAATTATAATTATAAATATAAATATTGAGTACAGAAAATAAAGTGTGTAAACATTCGTCGAATAAACTGGCCTTTTATAGGCATGTTTCCTGATTTTGGTCCCCATGCGATCGCATGGGTTTTCAGTGCTTTTGCCATGCGATCGCATGGCGTTTTGTTTGCTAGTTCGTCGACATAATATTTACTGTAGCAAATCGTGTTTTTGGTCCCCATGCGATCGCATGGGTTTTCAGTGCTTTTGCCATGCGATCGCATGGCTAGGTTGAACAGCTCATTTCTGCTTGTTTTCTAGTTCGTCGACATCAAATAGCGTACTGTAGCAAATAGTGTGCACTGTAGCAAATAGTGTTACTGTAGCAAATCACTGTATCAAAGTCGTTTTCACTGTAGCAATGTAGCAAAATACGGTTTCACTGTAGCAATAGTGTTTTACTGTAGCAAATAGTGTTTTACTGTAGCAAAGTCATTTTTACTGCAGCAAATAGTGTTTTACTGTAGGAAAGTCGTTTTTACTTGTACATATATATATACATACATACAATTGTTCATGAATCGTCGAGAGTAGTCAAAGGTAATTGTATATATGAAACAGTTCTAAAATTTTGAGACTCAATCTAACAGACTTTGTTTAACGTGTCACAATAAAAAATATCGTATAGAGAATTGGTTTAAATAAGTCGAAATTTTTCGGGTCATCACATAACCTCCCCGTTAAAGAAAATTTTCCCGAAATTTTGAGTAGTACCTGTTTTATGAGCGATATCAGTGAACAAATGTGGATACTTTTGCTTCATTTGATCCTCACGTTCCCAAGTAAACTCGGGTCCTCGTCTAGCATTCCAACGAACCCTAACTATCGGTATTTTGCTTTGTTTTAACTGTTTGACCTCACGGTCCATGATTTCAACAGGTTCTTCGACAAAATGGAGTTTATCATTAATTCGTATTTCGTCAAGAGGAATTACGACATCCTCTTCAGCTAAACATTTCTTCAAATTTGACACGTGAAATGTGTCGTGAACACTACTAAGTTCTTGCGGTAGCTTTAATCAATAAGCAACTGCTCCAATTCTTTCGGTGATTTCAAAGGGTCCTATGTACCTAGGACTTAGCTTTCCTCGTTTACCGAATCGTACAACGCCTTTCCAGGGTGACACTTTCAACATGACTTTGTCGCCCACTTGAAATTCTAGCGGTTTTCTTCTTACATCAGCATAACTCTTTTGGCGACTCATGGCCGTTTTCAATCGCTGTTGTATTTGAATGATCTTTTCGGTGGTTTCGTGAATAATTTCTGGTCCAGTAAGTTGTCTTTCTCCTACTTCACTCCAACAGATAGGAGATCTGCACTTTCTACCGTAAAGTGCTTCAAATGGCGCTGCGTTGATGCTCGTATGATAGCTGTTATTGTATGAAAATTCTGCCAACGGTAAGTGTCGATCCCAACTGGTTCCAAAGTCAATCACGCATGCCCGTAACATGTCTTCCAATGTTTGTATTGTTCTTTCAATTTGATCATCTGTCTGTGGGTGATAAGCGGTGCTCATATCTAATCGAGTTCCCAATGCTTTTTGTAATGACTACCAAAAACGTGATGTGAATTGAGTGTCAGGATCAGATATGATGGAGATAGGTACACCATGCCTGGAAACTACTTCCTTCAAATATAGGCGTGCTAATCTTTCCATACTGTCTGTCTCCTTTATTGGTAGGAAGTGAGCTGATTTAGTTAGACGATCAACTATCACCCAAATAGTATCATGACTACTTGCAGTCCTTGGCAATTTAGTAATGAAATCCATGGTTATTCTTTCCTATTTCCACTGCAGAATTTCTGGTTGTTGCAGTAATCCTGACGGCTTTTGGTGCTCAGCTTTGACCTTTGCACACGTCAAACTTTTGCTTACATAAGTAGCAATTTCTGTCTTCATATTAGGCCACCAATAAAACTTCTTGAGATCATGGTACATTTTCCCGTTTTCTGGGTTAATTGAGTACCTCGTTTTGTGTGCGTCATCCAGTACTAGTTGCCTTAGGTTGCCATGTTTTGGTACCCATATCCTACCAGCAAAATACAGGGTTCCATCAGCTTTTACTTCAAGTTGTTTTTCTAACCCTTTGCTCATTTCGCCTTTTTCGTTTTCTTCTTTTAAAGCTTCTAACTGTGCTGCTTGAATTTGCTTTGTGAGATCAGTACGAATTGTAATATTCAAAGCTCGGACCCTAAGAGGTTTTACTCTTTCTTTTCGACTTAGGGCATTAGCTACAACATTAGCCTTTCCGGGGTGGTAACGGATTTCACAATCGTAATCGTTTAACAACTCTACCCAGCGACGTTGCCTCATATTGAGTTGTTTTTGATCAAAAATATGCTGAAGACTCTTATGGTCAGTGTACACTGTACACTTTGTGCCATATAGGTAGTGTCTCCATATTTTGAGTGCAAAAACTACTGATCCAAGTTCCAAATCGTGCGTCGTATAGTTCTTTTCATGAATTTTTAGTTGTCGTGAGGCATATGCGATAACTTTTGTGCGTTGCATTAATACACATCCTAAACCTTGGCGAGAAGCGTCACAATAGATCACGAAATCATCATTTCCTTCTGGTTGTAACAACCCAAACCAAACCACGAACAACCCGCGTTAAAATACGAAATAAAAAAAATATTTCCTGTTCAGCATGTGGCGCGGCGCGCCAGATGTCCGCGCGGCGCGCCAAACTGGTCTGTCCAAAAAAGTTTTAAACGCGAAAAAGATCGACTACTTCCCGTCATAATTAGACCGAACGCTTTCACCAACATTTTCAAATATGTAAAACTAACACGATTCAAACATAAAAACAAGTTTTACATGATGGGGCCCACATTGGCCGATTTACGAGTTTAATACAAAATATGAGTTTCGACCGCCAAAAAGTTTAAGTACCAAACTACACTACGAGCATGGCGTTTGGGATTAAACTACCCAAGTCTCGGTCAACCTCTAAGGACTAATATGTAGTGACCCGAACTTTTCCATGTTTATATATATTAATTGAGATTGATATTTACATGATTAAATGTTTCCAACATGTTAAGCAATCAAACTTGTTAAGACTTGATTAATTGAAATATGTTTCATATAGACAATTGACCACCCAAGTTGACCGGTGATTCACGAACGTTAAAACTTGTAAAAACTATATGATGACATATATATGGATATATATATAGTTAACATGATACTATGATAAGTAAACATATCATTAAGTATATTAACAATGAACTACATATGTAAAAACAAGACTACTAACTTAATGATTTTTAAACGAGACATATATGTAACGATTATCGTTGTAAAGACATTTAATGTATATATATCATATTAAGAGATATTCATACATGATAATATAATAATTTAAAATCTAATTTGATATTATAAACATTGGGTTATCAACATTTAACAAGATCGTTAACCTAAAGGTTTAAAAACAACACTTACATGTAACGACTAACGATGACTTAACGACTCAGTTAAAATGTATATACATGTAGTGTTTTAATATGTATTTATACACTTTTGAAAGACTTCAATACACTTATCAAAATACTTCTACTTAACAAAAATGCTTACAATTACATCCTCGTTCAGTTTCATCAACAATTCTACTCGTATGCACCCGTATTCGTACTCGTACAATACACAGCTTTTAGATGTATGTACTATTGGTATATACACTCCAATGATCAGCTCTTAGCAGCCCATGTGAGTCACCTAACACATGTGGGAACCATCATTTGGCAACTAGCATGAAATATCTCATAAAATTACAAAAATATGAGTAATCATTCATGACTTATTTACATGAAAACAAAATTACATATCCTTTATATCTAATCCATACACCACCGACCAAAAACACCTACAAACACTTTCATTCTTCAATTTTCTTCATCTAATTGATCTCTCTCAAGTTCTATCTTCAAGTTCTAAGTGTTCTTCATAAATTCTACAAGTTCTAGTTACATAAAATCAAGAATACTTTCAAGTTTGCTAGCTCACTTTCAATCTTGTAAGGTGATCATCCAACCTCAAGAAATCTTTGTTTCTTACAGTAGGTTATCATTCTAATACAAGGTAATAATCATATTCAAACTTTGGTTCAATTTCTATAACTATAACAATCTTATTTCAAGTGATGATCTTACTAGAACTTGTTTTCGTGTCATGATTCTGCTTCAAGAACTTCGAGCCATCCAAGGATCCGTTGAAGCTAGATCTATTTTTCTCTTTTCCAGTAGGTTTATCCAAGGAACTTAAGGTAGTAATGATGTTCATAACATCATTCAATTCATACATATAAAGCTATCTTATTCGAAGGTTTAAACTTGTAATCACTAGAACATAGTTTAGTTAATTCTAAACTTGTTCGCAAACAAAAGTTAATCCTTCTAACTTGACTTTTAAAATCAACTAAACACATGTTATATATCTATATGATATGCTAACTTAATGATTTAAAACCTGGAAACACGAAAAACACCATAAAACCGGATTTACGCCGTCGTAGTAACACCGCGGGCTGTTTTGGGTTAGTTAATTAAAAACTATGATAAACTTTGATTTAAAAGTTGTTATTATGAGAAAATGATTTTTATTATGAACATGAAACTATATCCAAAAATTATGGTTAAACTCAAAGTGGAAGTATGTTTTCTAAAATGGTCATCTAGACGTCGTTCTTTCGACTGAAATGACTACCTTTACAAAAATGACTTGTAACTTATTTTTCCGACTATAAACCTATACATTTTCTGTTTATATTCATAAAATAGAGTTCAATATGAAATCATAGCAATTTGATTCACTCAAAACGGATTTAAAATGAAGAAGTTATGGGTAAAACAAGATTGGATAATTTTTCTCATTTTAGCTACGTGAAAATTGGTAACAAATATATTCCAACCATAACTTAATCAACTTGTATTGTATATTATGTAATCTTGAAATACCATAGACACGTATACAATGTTTCGACCTATCATGTCGACACATCTATATATATTTCGGAACAACCATAGACACTCTATATGTGAATGTTGGAGTTAGCTATACAGGGTTGAGGTTGATTCCAAAATATATATAGTTTGAGTTGTGATCAATACTGAGATACGTATACACTGGGTCGTGGATTGATTCAAGATAATATTTATCGATTTATTTCTGTACATCTAACTGTGGACAACTAGTTGTAGGTTACTAATGAGGACAGCTGACTTAATAAACTTAAAACATCAAAATATATTAAAAGTGTTGTAAATATATTTTGAACATACTTTGATATATATGTATATATTGTTATAGGTTCGTGAATCAACCAGTGGCCAAGTCTTACTTCCCGACGAAGTAAAAATCTGTGAAAGTGAGTTATAGTCCCACTTTTAAAATCTAATATTTTTGGGATGAGAATACATGCAGGTTTTATAAATGATTTACAAAATAGACACAAGTACGTGAAACTACATTCTATGGTTGAATTATCGAAATCGAATATGCCCCTTTTTATTAAGTCTGGTAATCTAAGAATTAGGGAACAGACACCCTAATTGACGCGAATCCTAAAGATAGATCTATTGGGCCTAACAAACCCCATTCAAAGTACCGGATGCTTTAGTACTTCAAAATTTATATCATATCCGAAGGGTGTCCCGGAATGATGGGGATATTCTTATATATGCATCTTGTTAATGTCGATTACCAGGTGTTCACCATATGAATGACTTTTATCTCTATGTATGGGATGTGTATTGAAATATGAAATCTTGTGGTCTATTATTATGATTTGATATATATAGGTTAAACCTATAACTCACCAACATTTTTGTTGACGTTTTAAGCATGTTTATTCTCAGGTGATTAATAAGAGCTTCCTCTGTCGCATACTTAAATAAGGACGAGATTTGGAGTCCATGCTTGTATGATATTGTGTAAAAACTGCATTCAAGAAACTTATTTTGTTGTAACATATTTGTATTGTAAACCATTATGTAATGGTCGTGTGTAAACAGGATATTTTAGATTATCATTATTTGATAATCTACGTAAAGCTTTTTAAACCTTTATTGATGAAATAAAGGTTATGGTTTGTTTTAAAATGAATGCAGTCTATGAAAAATGTCTCATATAGAGGTCAAAACCTCGCAACGAAATCAATTAATATGGAACGTTTTTAATCAATAAGAACGGGACATTTCATAATACTTCCAAAAAGCGTCCCCTAATCAACAAAGCGGGATCTCTATTCCATGATAATGCCCTTACCCTTGTCCACAACCGAACCTATAAAAATAGTAAACAACGAGAGGGTAAGCAAAGCTTAGTGAATGCAATAATTATACACTTACATCACTTACACATTATCGAACACGAGCTAGCAATTCGACAACCATGCAAAACATTAAGCATATACCAATAACCGCAAATTCATAAGGAGCTAGCAATACCAATAGCATATAGTTCATAATTAAATATGCTAACACAACATTCTTATAACCATGGTTAACCAATCGAGCAAGGGAACGGTACTTAAAAGGCCGTTGGAGTTCGTAACATCCGTTAGTGTTACTTAAACGACGCGTAATCACTAATCCCCCGGGTGATGTCTTAAACAACGCGACTCACTCACCCCCATGACAATGTGGCGTCTTGAACAACGCGACGAATCCACATGCCAATCAAAACGATGAGTGGAGTCTTAAACAACGCGACATCCACTCCCATGAAAATGTGGTGCCTTAGACAACGCGACAATGCCACATGTCAATCAAACAATGAGTAATGTCTTAACAACGCGACAATACTACTCGTTACATAGAACGTGGTGTCTTAACAACGCGACAATGCCACATCCATTCTACACAAATAAATACATTATATACATACACGCATAATTATTCCACTCACCTTATGCCTTCGGTGAATCAATAAAATCAAGCTTGAATCTTCAAGGTAACGCACCTATTATCACGCACATACAATCAATCAACCATTCAAGTTGGTCAAACTCACAACACTTACCACTACTATGTCATTTTGACCCATTTGGACACCTAACCCATAATTGGGTCCTCTTTTGCCAAAACCCTAACATTAGCCAAGTTAGGTCTTAAAACATCTTTTAATACTAGGTTTATGCATTAATCACAAACATTTACTAACTTAGGTCCATTTTGACCCATTTGACCCATTTAAGGTCAACACACCCATTTCGGGTCATCCACTAACCCACACAACACCCATTTACATAAATATTGGTGTTCTAGCAATTTACTAACTAATTAAGGTTTGTTAACAACAATTAATACTTGAAAAACCCTAGTTAGTCATCTTTGAGTCAACATAACCCTAATTCACCCAAAACACCCAATTTACTAACAAAGTAGGTTTTAGGTTCACCATTAACCCTAACCCTTACACAAAATTAAATTAGGAAATCAAGTTTAGAGCATACCACTACACTCAAAATGTAGCTAGGAAGTAGATGAACAAGTTTAATGCTTGAGCTTGAGCAAGATTCCACCTTCTTCTTCTCCAAAAATGAGTTTTCTCACACTAGGTTAACACTCTCTCTCTAGAATTGAATGGATGGGGATAAGGTAGATGGAAATAGAGTAAATGAAACTCCAAAAACTGATCCAAAGCCTTTAAGTCGGCCCTTAAGTGATTTTACCAAATTGCCCTCAAAATATCTAATTTAAAAAGAAAGGAATATGTCAGCCCGTAGTGGCGCGGCGTGCCATAGGGCCCCGCGGCGCGCCAAATGCCCAGTTCAGCTTCTTTTGTCTTTTAATTATATACAACGTAAACCCCACAACTTGAATAAATTATTCACACATATTTACAAGGAAAAATATTCGGGTCTTACAACTCTCCCCCGCTTACATCGGAGCGCGTCCTCGCGATCCAAACAGCATGACAAGCGGGAAAATAAACCAACACAAATTCCTCGGGTTCCCATGTAAACTCGGAACCTTTACTACGACGCCATTGAACCTTAAAGGTCCTCACCTCCTTGTTACGCAACATTTTCACTTTCTCATCAAGTATAGCAATAGGCTCTTCAACATATTCCAACTTGTTGTTTAGCTCGATTTCGTCTAATGGCATCCATGAAGAATCATCCGCAAGACACTTACGGAGGTGGGAAACATGAAATGTGTTATGGATCCCCGCAAGTTCTTCGGGTAATTCCAATCGATATGCAACTTCACCAACACGAGCTAAAACTTTGAATGGCCCAATAAATCGAGGAGCTAACTTTCCCCATTTTCGAAATCGGATAATACCCTTCCATGGCGAAACCTTAAGCATTACCATGTCGCCTTCTTGAAATTCGATCGTTCGTCTACGTTTATCGGCATACGACTTTTGTCTATCTTGAGCCTTCTTCAGATGATCCCGAATAATCTCAATCTTGTTATTCGTCTCCAAAACCAAATCGGTACTCCCGATTTTCCCTTGACCCACTTCACCCCAACAAATTGGAGTTCGACACCTACGCCCATAAAGCATCTCATAAGGTGGCATCCCGATACTAGTGTGATAACTATTATTGTACGAGAATTCCACCAAAGGCAAATGCTCATCCCAACTACCACCGAAATCAATAATGCACGCCCGTAACATATCTTCCAAAGTTTGATTCGTACGTTCGGTTTGACTGTCCGTTTGAGGATGATACGCCGTGCTCAACTTTAATTGCGTACCCGTATCTTCATGAAACTTTTCCCAAAATTGAGATGTGAAACGGGTATCTCGATCCGAAATAATAGATATAGGAACCCCATGTCGCGAGACCACTTCCTTGATAAACAACTTAGTTAAGGCCTCCGACGATATCGCTTCTTTAATAGGGAGAAACAAAGAACTTTTCGTCAAACGATCAACTATCACCCAAATCGTATCAAATTGGGTTCTCGCCGTCTTTGGTAACTTTGTAATGAAATCCATGGTAATGTGCTCCCATTTCCATTTCGGGATTTCTAACGGTTGCAACTTACCATACGGCTTTTGGTGCTCGGCCTTAACTTGCAAACAAGTAACACATTGTTCAACATATTTTACAACATCACACTTCATGCCCGGCCACCAATAATCTTTCCTTAAATCAAGATACATTTTCGTCGCGCCCGGGTGAATGGAATACTTTGACTTATGTGCTTCATCAAGTAGCACTTGTCGATAATCTCTTAGGCACCCACACCCTTCCTTGAAAAGACAACAAACCACGCGAGCCCATAGTAATGAACTCCGATTGCCCCACAATTCGCTCCTCATGCTTGTTGTGAACGTAAGCCTCAATTTGAATTACACCTAGCTTTTCAAGAAAATCGTTAGTAATAATCATACGTAACAATCTCAATCGTAACGCCGGGTGATGACTCTTTCAACTTAACGCATCCGCGACCACATTCGCCTTGCCCGGATGATAAAGTATTTCACAATCATAATCTTTTACCACATCCATCCACCTACGTTGACGATAATTCAAATCTCGTTGATTAAAGAGATGTTTCAAACTCTTATGATCCGAATAAATCGTACTCTTGACACCATACAAGTAATGGCGCCAAATTTTCAACGCATGCCAACTCAAGATCATGAGTCGGATATCTCGTTTCGTGTTCCTTTAACTGTCGAGAGACATAAGCGATGACTTTACCCCTTTGCATAAGAACACACCCGAGCCCGTTTAGAGAAGCATCACAATAAACCGTCATATCTTCCACACCTTCCGGCAATACTAACACCGGAGCTTGGCACAACTTCTCTTTTAACAATTGAAAAGTAATTTCTTGCTCGTTTTCCCAATTAAATTTAGCATTCTTCCTTGTCAATTTCGTCAATGGAGAAGCAACCTTAGAAAAGTCTTGGATAAACCGACGATAATAACCGGCCAATTCGAGAAAACTTCGGATTTTCGTAGGCGTTGTCGGTCGTCCCCAACTCTTCACCGTCTCGATCTTTCCCGGATCCACTTGAACGCCGTCTTTGTTCACAATATGACCAAGGAATTGGACTTCCCTTAGCCAAAATTCACATTTGAAGAACTTTGCATACAACTTCTCCTTTCGTAACGTCTTCAATACTTCACACAAATGACGTTCATGTTCGTTCGTACTTTTCGAGTAGACTAGTATGTCGTCAATGAACACTATTACTGACTTGTCCAACATAGGTTGGCACACTCGGTTCATAAGATCCATGAATGCCGCCGGTGCATTCGTAAGACCAAAAGGCATCACCACAAATTCAAAATGCCCATAACGCGTTCGAAAATCCGTTTTCTCGATGTCTTCCTCGCGGACCCGCATTTGGTGATAGCCGGACCGTAGGTCGATTTTAGAGAAATACATTGCACCTTGGAGTTGGTCAAACAAATCGTCAATCCTAGGCAAAGGATAACAATTCTTGATCGTCACTTTGTTCAACTCCCGATAATCGATGCACATCCGCATACTACCATCCTTCTTCTTTACGAACAATACCGGAGCGCCCCACGGCGAAGCACTCAGTCGAATAAAACCCTTTTCGAGTAACTCTTGGATTTGATTTAACAGCTCTTGCATTTCCGTCGGTGCTAAACGATAAGGAGTTTTAGCAATGGGGTAGCCCCCGGAACCAACTCAATGCGAAATTCAACTTGTCTTTCCGCCGGAACACCTGGTAACTCGTCCGGAAAAACATCTTCAAATTCATTAATCACCGGAATTTCACGAATAGGTGGTGGCTCATTACGAGTATCAATAACATGAGCAAGGAAAGCTATGCCACCAGTAACAACGAAACGACGTGCCCGTGTAAAAGTGCATATCGGCACCGGTCTCCTTCGCTTATCGCCATGAATAGTTAACTCCCCCACACTTGGGGTCTTTACACGAATAAACTTATCATGGCATGCAATATCGGCTCTATAACGATCGAGCCAATCTATACCAATGACAACATCAAAATCGCCCAAGGTCATCGGGATGAGATCAATTTCAAAACTTTCAGCACCAAACACAACATTACAATTTCTACACACATCAACCACTAGCGCCGTCTTGCCATCCGCTATTTCAACTTCTACCGGACGGCTTAACTTTACTAGCGGTTTATTTAACTTAGGCACAAATCTTTGAGACACGAAAGACAAATTAGCACCACTATCAAAAAGTATCCGCACCGGATTAGAATTAACCATGAAAGTACCTGAAACGACTTCATTGAATTGTTTGGCTTCTTCGTTCGTCATCAAGTAATTACGACCCCTAGCCGTACCCGCCGCCTTCTCTAGCCGCTTGACATTATCATTGCGCAACTCGGGACAATCGGGCCTATTGTGCCCTTCTTTACCACAATTGAAACAAGTAAATTTGGTTGTAGAAGGTGGGTTGGTGCAATCACAGGCCATGTGCCCCCTTCGCCCTCAATTATGACATGAATAACGAAATTCCCCCAGAGCACTCTTCTTCACACTACCGACGCTCTCGGTTGCACCTTTACCCTTCTTGTTCGAATGACTAGTAGCTTCGAACTTCCTCTTACCAAAAGTAAAACTACTCTTTCTCAACACAAGCACTTCAAAACCTTTAGCCATATTAAACAACTCATCAAAGCTTTTCACCACGTTCACACTAATTTTCTCTTGATAACTATCATTCAAGGTTCGATAGAAATCTTCTTTCAACATCTTATCATTCCCGACATACTCCGGGCAAAATTGGGTCTTGGACAAAAACACGAATTTGAGAGTGTTCAAATCCATCGACCCTTGCCTCAAGGTACGTAGCTCGTCCTTAAGCCTTGTAAGATCAGCCGAAGTTCGGTATTCATCGAAAAACTCCGCTTTGAATTCGTCCCAAGTGAAGTCCATACATTGTACTTCACCATAAAGATGGATTTTCGCGTCCCACCATAACTTAGCATCGCCCCTTAACATGCTAGACCCGTACCTTGTCTTCTTATCGAGAGGACATTCGCAAGTACGGAACGCCCCCTCCATATCGAAGATCCAACGGACACTTTTAAGAGGATCTCTTTCGCCCTCAAAAGTGGGAGGTTAAGAATCCTTGAAGTTCTTATAGAAAAAGTCCCGTCTTCCCACATTATCATCATGAAGAACGGCCTTGACTTGCTCTTTGACTACATTGACTAATTGCTCGTCAATCGAGTCTAGAAACATCTTCTTAATCTCCTCAAGATATTCCGCCTTTTAACGTTTAAAGATGGCCTCAACCTTGGCCGTGAACTCGGGGTCCTCACTCGTGCCCCCATTATCGGTGTCGTGTCCGTTTCTCATCTTCATTCTATAAAACGAGATAGGTTAAACGGAGAAACAAAAGGACATAACACGTATGTATATACTTATACACCACACTACTCCATCTTGCTCAACAATCGTCATACATTGCTTGTTCGACACGATTTGCGCCCGTAACAATGGTAGCTAATCATTGTTACGCGAGCACGTCGCATTAACTTGCTAGTACAACGTCTATCTCGCTTGATGATTGTAAAACATACCACAAAACAATTAGCACGAGGTTAGTTAACATAAACCAAAGTACTAACAATTCCCGATCCGGCCCAAAGTCCTACAAGTCCCGTATAAAGCGTACACACAATAAAGTCTAAGTCTAGGCACCTATCTCAAGTCGCCTAAATCCCTTAGACCATGCTCTGATACCACTTGTAACAACCCAAACCAAACCACGAACAACCCGCGTTAAAATACGAAATAAAAAAAATATTTCCTGTTCAGCATGTGGCGCGGGGTGCCAGATCGCCGCGCGGCGCGCCAAACTGGTCTGTCCAAAAAAGTTTTAAACGCGAAAAAGATCGACTACTTCCCGTCATAATTAGACCGAACGCTTTCACCAACATTTTCAAATATGTAAAACTAACACGATTCAAATATAAAAACAAGTTTTACATGATGGGGCCCACATTGGCCGATTTACGAATTTAATACAAAATATGAGTTTCGACCGCCAAAAAGTTTAAGTACCAAACTACACTACGAGCATGGCGTTTGGGATTAAACTACCCAAGTCTCGGTCAACCTCCAAGGACTAATACTTCCAAAAAGCGTCCCCTAATCAACAAAGCGGGATCTCTATTCCATGATAATGCCCTTACCCTTGTCCACAACCGAACCTATAAAAATAGTAAACAACGAGAGGGTAAGCAAAGCTTAGTGAATGCAATAATTATACACATACATATATAATCTACTTACTTGCATCACTTACACATTATCGCACACGAGCTAGCAATTCGACAACCATGCAAAACATTAAGCATATACCAATAACCGCAAATTCATAAGGAGCTAGCAATACCAATAGCATATAGTTCATAATTAAATATGCTAACATAACATTCTTATAACCATGGTTAACCAATCGAGCAAGGGAACGATACTTAAAAGGCCGTTGGAGTTCGTAACATCCGTTAGTGTTACTTAAACGACGCGTAATCACTAATCCCCCGGGTGATGTCTTAAACAACGCGACTCACTCACCCCCATGACAATTTGGCGTCTTGAACAACGCGACGAATCCACATGCCAATCAAAACGATGAGTGGTGTCTTAAACAACCCGACATCCACTCTCATGACAATGTGGTGCCTTAGACAACGCGACAATGCCACATGTCAATCAAACAATGAGTAATGTCTTAACAACGTGACAATACTACTCGTTACACAGAACGTGGTGTCTTAACAACGCGACAATGCCACATCCATTCTACACAAATAAATACATTATATACATACACGCATAATTATTCCACTCACCTTACGCCTTCGGTGAATCAATAAAATCAAGCTTGAATCTTCAAGGTAACGCACCTATTATTACACACATACAATCAATCAACCATTCAAGTTGGTCAAACTCACAACACTTACCACTACTATGTCATTTTGACACCTAACCCATAATTGGGTCCTCTTTTGCCAAAACCCTAACATTAGCCAAGTTAGGTCTTAAAACATCTTTTAACACCAGGTTTATGCATTAATCACAAACATTTACTAACTTAGGTCCATTTTGACCCATTTGACCCATTTAAGGTCAACACACCCATTTCGGGTCATCCACTAACCCACACAACACCCATTTACATAAATATTGGTGTTCTAGCAATTTACTAACTAATTAAGGTTTGTTAACAACAATTAGTACTTGAAAAACCCTAGTTAGTCATCTTTGAGTCAACATAACCCTAATTCACCCAAAACACCCAATTTACTAACAAAGTGGGTTTTAGGTTCACCATTAACCCTAACCCTTACACAAAATTAAATTAGGAAATCAAGTTTAGAGCATACCACTACACTCAAAATGTAGCTAGGAAGTAGATGAACAAGTTTAATGCTTGAGCTTGAGCAAGATTCCACCTTCTTCTTCTTCAAAAATGAGTTTTCTCACACTAGGTTAACACTCTCTCTCTAGAATTGAATGGATGGGGATAAGGTAGATGGAAATGGAGTAAATGGCACTCCAAAAACTGATCCAAAGCCTTTAAGTCGGCCCTTAAGTGATTTTACCAAATTGCCCTCAAAATATCTAATTTAAAAAGAAAGGAATCTGTCAGCCCGTAGTGGCGCGGCGCGCCAAATGCCCAGTTCAGCTTCTTCTGTCTTTTAATTATATACAATGTAAAACCCACAACTTGAATAACTTATTCACACATATTTACAAGGAAAAATATTCGGGTCTTACACTGGTAATGACAAAATGTAGTGACCCGAACTTTTCCATGTTTATATATATTAATTGAGATTGATATTTACATGATTAAATGTTTCCAACATGTTAAGCAATCAAACTTGTTAAGACTTGATTAATTGAAATATGTTTCATATAGACAATTGACCACCCAAGTTGACCGGCGATTCACGAACGTTAAAACTTGTAAAAACGACATGACGATATATATATGGATATACATATGGTTAACATGAGATTATGATAAGTAAGTATCTCCATAAGTATATTAACAATGAGTTATATACATATAAACAAGACTACTAACTTAAGGATTTCGAAACGAGACATATATGTAACGATTATCGTTGTAACGACATTTAAATGTATATATATCATATTAAGATATATTAATATATCATAATATCATGATAATATAATAATTTAACATCTCATTAGATATAATAAACAATGGGTTAACAACATTAATTGAGATCCTTAACTTAAAGGTTTCAAAACAACACTTACATGTAACGACTAACGATGACTTAACGACTCAGTTAAAATGTATATACATGTAGTGTATTTAGATGTATTAAAATACTTTTGGAAGACTTCAAGACATATATCAAAACACTCATACTTAACGAAAATGGTTACAGTTACTTTTCCATTCTTTTCTTTCATCAAGAATTCTAGTCGTATTCTTACCTTTATTATACACAGCTTCAAAACGTACTTACTATGAGTATATACCAATAGGAACTAGCATGGGATTCCACTCTTGATTATGTCATGTATGACTAATCAATTTTATCTTCTACCATGAGCTAGTCAACTAACTAGAACTCCTTTTAACCCCACTCACCACTCACCAATTACCACTCATCATTCACTCCATTTCACTTCCAATTCTCTTTCTAATTCTCTCTCAACACACACACACTATTATGAACGTATTTTTCTAGTAGTTAATCATCATCTTCATCAAAAATCACTTCAAGAATCAAGCTATAATCATCATAGGAAGAACACTTCAAGAACACTTCAAAAATCCCTTCAAGTTTACTAATTTACTTCCAAGCTTTCTAATCCATTCCAAGTAATCATCTAAGATCAAGAAACCTTTGTTATATACAGTAGGTTATCTTTCTTATTCAAGGTAATATTCATATTCAAACTTTGATTCAATTTCTATAACTATAAACTATCTTAATTCGAGTAAAAATCTTACTTGAACTTGTTTTTGTGTCATGATCCTACTTCAAGAACTTTCAAGCCATCCAAGATCCTTTGAAGCTAGATCATTTCTTGTCACTTCCAGTAGATTTACCTACTAAACTTGAGGTAGTAATGATGTTCATAACATCATTCGATTCATATATATAAAACTATCTTATTCGAAGATTTAAACTCGTAATCACTAGAACATAGTTTAGTTAATTCTAAACTTGTTCGCAAACAAAAGTTAATCCTTCTAACTTGACTTTTAAAATTAACTACACACATGTTATATATCTATATGATATGCTAAATTAATAATTTAAAACCTGAAAACATGAAAAACACCGTAAAACCGGATTTACGCCGTCGTAGTAACACCGCGGGCTGTTTTGGGTTAGTTAATTAAAAACTATGATAAACTTTGATTTAAAAGTTGTTATTCTGAGAAAATGATTTTTATTATGAACATGAAACTATATCCAAAAATTATGGTTAAACTCAAAGTGGAAGTATGTTTTCTAAAATGGTCATCTAGACGTCGTTCTTTCGACTGAAATGACTACCTTTACAAAAATGACTTGTAACTTATTTTTCCGACTAACCTATACTTTTCTGTTTATATTCATAAAATAGAGTTCAATATGAAACCATAGCAATTTGATTCACTCAAAACGGATTTAAAATGAAGAAGTTATGGGTAAAACAAGATTGGATAATTTTTCTCATTTTAGCTACGTGAAAATTGGTAACAAATCTATTCCAACCATAACTTAATCAACTTGTATTGTATATTATGTAATCTTGAGATACCATAGACACGTATACAATGTTTCGACCTATCATGTCGACATATCTATATATATTTCGGAACAACCATAGACACTCTATATGTGAATGTTGGAGTTAGCTATACAGGGTTGAGGTTGATTCCAAAATATATATAGTTTGAGTTGTGATCAATACTGAGATACGTATACACTGGGTCGTGGATTGATTCAAGATAATATTTATCGATTTATTTCTGTTCATCTAACTGTGGACAACTAGTTGTAGGTTACTAACGAGGACAGCTGACTTAATAAACTTAAAACATCAAAATATATTAAAAGTATTGTAAATATATTTTAAACATACTTTGATATATATGTATATATTGTTATAGGTTCGTGAATCAACCAGTGGCCAAGTCTTACTTCCCGACGAAGTAAAAATCTGTGAAAGTGAGTTATAGTCCCACTTTTAAAATCTAATATTTTTGGGATGAGAATACATGCAGGTTTTATAAATGATTTACAAAATAGACACAAGTACGTGAAACTACATTCTATGGTTGAATTATCGAAATCGAATATGCTCCTTTTTATTAAGTCTGGTAATCTAAGAATTAGAGAACAGACACCCTAATTGACGCGAATCCTAAAGATAGATCTATTGGGCCTAACAAACCCCATCCAAAGTACCGGATGCTTTAGTACTTCGAAATTTATATCATATCCGAAGGGTGTCCCGGAATGATGGGGATATTCTTATATATGCATCTTGTTAATGTCGGTTACCAGGTGTTCACCATATGAATGACTTTTATCTCTATGTATGGGATGTGTATTGAAATATGAAATCTTGTGGTCTATTATTATGATTTGATATATATAGGTTAAACCTATAACTCACCAACATTTTTGTTGACGTTTTAAGCATGTTTATTCTCAGGTGATTATTAAGAGCTTCCGCTGTCGCATACTTAAATAAGGACGAGATTTGGAGTCCATGCTTGTATGATATTGTGTAAAAACTGCATTCAAGAAACTTATTTTGTTGTAACATATTTGTATTGTAAACCATTATGTAATGGTCGTGTGTAAACAGGATATTTTAGATTATCATTATTTGATAATCTACGTAAAGCTTTTTAAACCTTTATTGATGAAATAAAGGTTATGGTTTGTTTTAAAATGAATGCAGTCTTTGAAAAACGTCTCATATAGAGGTCAAAACCTCGCAACGAAATCAATTAATATGGAACGTTTTTAATCAATAAGAACGGGACATTTCAGTTGGTATCCGAGCGTTGGTCTTAGAGAACCAGAAAATTTGCATTAGTGTGTCTTATCGAGTTTGTTCGGATGCATTAGTGAGTCTGGACTTCGACCGTGTTTTCTTTAAAAATGATTGCTTAACATTTTTGTTGGAAACTATATATTTTTAACATATGAATATTATGTGATATATTAATCTCTTAACGTGTTTGATATTATGTGATAGATGTCTACCTCTAGAACAAGTCCCATTGACTCACCTAATAATAATGAAGGGTCAAATGTAAATTGGAATGATTCGTGGACTGATTCACAAGTTCCCGAAGAGGAACCGGAAGAAGAGTCGGAACCGGAAGAAGAGTCGGAACCGGAAGAAGAAATAGAACCGGTGGGGAAAATAATAAAACGGTTAAGTAAAAGAGAATCCTCAACCAACCGACCAAGGTTAATTATGGTCAATGGTGTTTCTGCCAAGGAAGCAAAATATTGGGAGGATTACCAATTCTCTGATGAATCGGATTCCGACGAGAATTCCGATGATGTTATAGAAATTACCCCAACTGAATTTAAAAAGGCAAAAGAAAATAATAAGGGAAAGGGCATAAAAATAGAGAAATCTAATTCCAACCCCGATGAACTTTATATGTATCGTCAACCCCCGAAGTCCTTAAGTTGTAACAATGACCCGGGAACCTCTAAACCACCAGGTTTTTCTAAACCAATGTGGACAACGACGGCTCGTATTAGGGGAACATCATATATCCCTAGAAACTTGGCAAAACGAACCAAAACCGAACAAGAAGAAACGAGCGAGTTGGAATAAGATAGTTGTATTCGTGTGGTGTAATATATGTAATATAGTGTGCTTATGCTTTATGATATATGTAAAAATTGCTTGTATTAATAAGTATTTTTTTTATGAATCTAACTCTTGTCTATTTTACAGTATAAAAACACAAAATGGATAGACAACCCAATATTTTAAGAGACCTACCCGGAGACATGATTGATGAAATCTTGTCTAGAGTCGGTCAGAATTCCTCGGCACAACTATTTAAGGCGAGATCAGTTTGTAAGACATTCGAAGAACGTTCCAAGAATGCCTTGGTTTATAAAAGGCTTTCGTTCAAAAGATGGGGGATATCACATTGGGAAATCCATAAGTTACGATGTGTTTACTTTGACGCATATATTGCGGGGAACGCAAATGCTATTTTACGCAACGGGTTAAGAAATTATTTTGACTCAGTATATCCGAATATAGGACTTCGTGATTTAGAAAAAGCGGCTAACATGCAACATAAAGAAGCATGTTATGCTTACGGGTTAGTAATGTTCGCTTCTCACCAAAGTGAGAACAAGAACATCCGGCTACAACTATTAAACAAAACGTTCCCACAAGTGACGGAGTCGGTAATTGGGGTAAGAAATGAGGTTTTTAGGTTATTACGAGACTGTTGGTCATTACGTAACCCTCGTCCCTTTGACGACATTACAACACGCTGTCTTATCAACGGCCATAACGGTTATGTTCCACAAGACCAAGGATGGGAAGTAGTCCTAGTAAAACCAGAATGCATGACTTGTTTCTGGACGTATGAATTACGTGTCTTTATTGCCTTTGCTGAACGACTTGTGTACTAGCTAGAATTATCTTCACAGCTATCTTGTATCAAAGTTATTGTGTGCTATATTTCATGCTTTATGTAAAATAAGCGGTATTGTAAGTTTGTAAAATATTGTATAAAAGTTTGAACGCGAAATATTATTACAATCAGTTTTTCATATAGAATTGTAGTAGTTGAATTGTATATTAGCTACTAAGTATGAACTTCACGGGTAGGTACTACCCGAATTTAAACTTATAAAACGCTAATATGAAGAAAAAGCTTTTATAAATGAGTTCATATTATGCTATGAAATACTATTAACTACTCTTAATATTCTGTATGATTAACTTGTTCCATTTGACTATTTTGAAGGAAATGGCACCGACTACTCGACACACCGTGAATATGAATGAAGAGGAATTCCGTACTTTTCTAGCTTCAAACATAGCCGCAGTACAGGCTGCGCTACATACCAACAATAACCTTAGATCTGGCAGTACAGGAAATCGTGTAGGATGCACCTACAAAGAATTCACTGCCTGCAAACCTTTGGAATTTGATGGAACCGAAGGACCGATCGGATTGAAATGGTGGACCGAGAAGGTCGAATCGGTGTTTGCCATAAGTAAGTGTACTGAAGAGGACAAAGTGAAGTACGCTACACATACCTTCACAGGTTCTGCGTTAACATGGTGGAATACCTATCTAGAGCAAGTGGGACAAGATGATGCGTACGCACTACCGTGGTCAGCATTCAAGCACTTGATGAACGAGAAGTACCGTCCCAGAACCGAGGTCAATAAGCTCAAGACAGAACTTAGAGGGTTACGAACCCAAGGATTTGATATTACCACGTACGAAAGACGATTCACAGAATTGTGCCTATTGTGTCCGGGAGCATTCGAAGATGAGGAAGAGAAGATCGACGCGTTTGTGAAAGGATTACCGGAAAGAATCCAAGAAGATATAAGTTCACACGAGCCCGCCTCCATACAACAGGCATGTAGAATGGCTCACAAACTAGTGAACCAGATTGAAGAAAGAATTAAAGAACAGACTGCTGAAGAGGCCCATGTGAAGCAAGTCAAAAGAAATTGGGAGGAAAACGGTGATAAGAATCACCAATACAACAACAACAGCAATTACAACAATAATCGCAACAATTATCCCAACAATCGCAACATCAATCGCAACTACAACAAACGGCCCAACAACAACAACAACAGCAACTACAACAATCATCCCAACAACAATAATAACCGCAACAACAACAACAATCAGAAGCAGCTATGCCAAAGGTGTGAAAAGTATCACTCGGGGTTCTGCACCAAATTTTGCAACAAGTGTAAAAGAAATGGTCATAGCGCGGCGAAGTGTGAGGTCTACGGACCAGGGGTTAATAGAACGAAAGGAACAAATGGTGTCGGAACGAGTAATGGCGGAGCAAGTAGTGTCGGAGCAAGTTATGCCAATGTAGTTTGTTATAAATGTGGAAAACCGGGCCACATTATTAGAAATTGCCCGAACCAGGAGAACACGAATGGACAAGGCCGTGGAAGATTTTTCAATATTAATGCGGCAGAGGCACAGGAAGACCCGGAGCTTGTTACGGGTACGTTTCTTATTGACAATAAATCTGCTTACGTTTTATTTGATTCGGGTGCGGATAGAAGCTATATGAGTAGAGATTTTTGTGCTAAATTAAGTTGTCCATTGACGCCTTTGGATAGTAAATTTTTACTCGAATTAGCAAATGGTAAATTAATTTCAGCAGATAATATATGTCGGAATCGAGAAATTAAACTAGTTAGCGAAACATTTAAGATTGATTTGATACCAGTAGAGTTAAGGAGTTTTGATGTGATAATCGATATGGACTGGTTGAAAGAAGTGAAAGCAGAGATCGTTTGTTACAAAAATGCAATTCGCATTATACGAGAAAAAGGAAAACCCTTAATGGTGTACGAAGAAAAGGGCAACACGAAGCTACATATTATTAGTAATTTGAAGGCACAAAAACTAATAAGAAAAGGTTGCTATGCTGTTCTAGCACACGTCGAGAAAGTACAAACTGAAGAAAAGAGCATCAATGATGTTCCCATTGCAAAAGAATTTCCCGATGTATTTCCGAAAGAATTACCGGGATTACCCCCACAGCGATCCGTTGAATTTCAAATAGATCTTGTACCAGGAGCTGCACCAATAGCTCGTGCTCCTTACAGACTCGCACCCAGCGAGATGAAAGAACTGCAAAGCCAATTACAAGAACTTTTAGAGCGTGGTTTCATTCGACCAAGCACATCACCGTGGGGAGCTCCTGTTTTGTTTGTCAAGAAGAAAGATGGTACATTCAGGTTGTGTATCGACTACCGAGAGTTGAACAAACTTACCATCAAGAACCACTACCCACTACCGAGAATCGACGACTTATTTAATCAACTACAAGGCTCGTCTGTTTATTCAAAGATTGACTTACTTTCCGGGTATCATCAAATGCGGGTGAAAGAAGATGATATTCCAAAGACTGCTTTCAGAACACGTTACGGTCATTACGAGTTTATGGTCATGCCGTTTGGTTTAACTAATGCACCAGCTGTGTTCATGGACCTTATGAACCGAGTGTGTGGACCATACCTTGACAAGTTTGTCATTGTTTTCATTGATGACATACTTATTTACTCAAAGAATGACCAAGAACACGGTGAACATTTGAGAAACGTGTTAGAAGTATTGAGGAAGAAAGAATTGTACGCTAAGTTTTCAAAGTATGCATTTTGGTTGGAAGAAGTTCAATTCCTCGGTCACATAGTGAACAAAGAAGGTATTAAGGTGGATCCGGCAAAGATAGAAACTGTTGAAAAGTGGGAAACCCTGAAAACTCCGAAACACATACGCCAGTTTTTAGGACTAGCTGGTTACTACAGAAGGTTCATCCAAGACTTTTCCAGAATAGCAAAACCCTTGACTGCATTAACGCATAAAGGGAAGAAATTTGAATGGAATGATGAACAAGAGAAAGCGTTTCAGTTATTGAAGAAAAAGCTAACTACGGCACCTATATTGTCATTGCCTGAAGGGAATGATGATTTTGTGATTTATTGTGACGCATCAAAGCAAGGTCTCAGTTGTGTATTAATGCAATGAACGAAGGTGATTGCTTATGCGTCTAGACAATTGAAGATTCACGAACAAAATTATACGACGCATGATTTAGAATTAGGCGCGGTTGTTTTTGCATTAAAGACTTGGAGGCACTACTTATATGGGGTCAAAAGTATTATATATACCGACCACAAAAGTCTTCAACACATATTTAATCAGAAACAACTGAATATGAGGCAGCGTAGGTGGATTGAATTATTGAATGATTATGACTTTGAGATTCGTTACCACCCGGGGAAGGCAAATGTGGTAGCCGATGCCTTGAGCAGGAAGGACAGAGAACCCATTCGAGTAAAATCTATGAATATAATGATTCATAATAATCTTACTACTCAAATAAAGGAGGCGCAACAAGGAGTTTTAAAAGAGGGAAATTTAAAGGATGAAATACCCAATGGATCGGAGAAACATCTTAATATTCGGGAAGACGGAACCCGGTATAGGGCTGAAAGGATTTGGGTACCAAAATTTGGAGATATGAGAGAAATGGTACTTAGAGAAGCTCATAAAACCAGATACTCAATACATCCTGGAACGGGGAAGATGTACAAGGATCTCAGGAAATATTTTTGGTGGCCGGGTATGAAAGCCGATGTTGCTAAATACGTAGGAGAATGTTTGACGTGTTCTAAGGTCAAAGCTGAGCATCAGAAACCATCAGGTCTACTTCAACAACCCGAAATCCCGGAATGGAAATGGGAAAACATTACCATGGATTTCATCACTAAATTGCCAAGGACTGCAAGTGGTTTTGATACTATTTGGGTAATAGTTGATCGTCTCACCAAATCAGCACATTTCCTGCCAATAAGAGAAGATGACAAGATGGAGAAGTTAGCACGACTGTATTTGAAGGAAGTCGTCTCCAGACATGGAATACCAATCTCTATTATCTCTGATAGGGATGGCAGATTTATTTCAAGATTCTGGCAGACATTACAGCAAGCATTAGGAACTCGTCTAGACATGAGTACTGCCTATCATCCACAAACTGATGGGCAGAGCGAAAGGACGATACAAACGCTTGAAGATATGCTACGAGCATGTGTTATTGATTTCGGAAACAGTTGGGATCGACATCTACCATTAGCAGAATTTTCCTACAACAACAGCTACCATTCAAGCATTGAGATGGCGCCGTTTGAAGCACTTTATGGTAGAAAGTGCAGGTCTCCGATTTGTTGGAGTGAAGTGGGGGATAGACAGATTACGGGTCCGGAGATTATACAAGAAACTACCGAGAAGATCATCCAACTTCAACAACGGTTGAAAACCGCCCAAAGTCGACAAAAGAGCTACGCTGACATTAAAAGAAAAGATATAGAATTTGAAATTGGAGAGATGGTCATGCTTAAAGTTGCACCTTGGAAAGGCGTTGTTCGATTTGGTAAACGAGGGAAATTAAATCCAAGGTATATTGGACCATTCAAGATTATTGATCGTGTCGGACCAGTAGCTTACCGACTTGAGTTACCTCAACAACTCGCGGCTGTACATAACACTTTCCACGTCTCGAATTTGAAGAAATGTTTTGCTAAAGAAGATCTCACTATTCCGTTAGATGAAATCCAAATCAACGAAAAACTCCAATTCATCGAAGAACCCATTGAAATAATGGATCGTGAGGTTAAAAGACTTAAGCAAAACAAGATACCAATTGTTAAGGTTCGATGGAATGCTCGTAGAGGACCCGAGTTCACCTGGGAGCGTGAAGATCAGATGAAGAAGAAATACCCGCATCTATTTCCAGAAGATTCATCAACACCTTCAACAGCTTAAAATTTCGAGACGAAATTTATTTAACGGGTAGGTACTGTAGTGACCCGAACTTTTCCATGTTTATATATATTAATTGAGATTGATATTTACATGATTAAATGTTTCCAACATGTTAAGCAATCAAACTTGTTAAGACTTGATTAATTGAAATATGTTTCATATAGACAATTGACCACCCAAGTTGACCGGCGATTCACGAACGTTAAAACTTGTAAAAACGACATGACAATATATATATGGATATACATATGGTTAACATGAGATTATGATAAGTAAGTATCTCCATAAGTATATTAACAATGAGTTATATACATATAAACAAGACTACTAACTTAAGGATTTCGAAACGAGACATATATGTAACGATTATCGTTGTAACGACATTTAAATGTATATATATCATATTAAGATATATTAATATATCATAATATCATGATAATATAATAATTTAACATCTCATTAGATATAATAAACAATGGGTTAACAACATTAATTGAGATCCTTAACTTAAAGGTTTCAAAACAACACTTACATGTAACGACTAACGATGACTTAACGACTCAGTTAAAATGTATATACATGTAGTGTATTTATATGTATTAAAATACTTTTGGAAGACTTCAAGACATATATCAAAACACTCATACTTAACGAAAATGGTTACAGTTACTTTTCCATTCTTTTCTTTCATCAAGAATTCTAGTCGTATTCTTACCCGTATTATACACAGCTTCAAAACGTACTTACTATGAGTATATACCAATAGGAACTAGCATGGGATTCCACTCTTGATTATGTCATGTATGACTAATCAATTTTAACTTCTACCATGAGCTAGTCAACTAACTAGAACTCCTTTTAACCCCACTCACCACTCACCAATTACCACTCATCATTCACTCCATTTCACTTCCAATTCTCTTTCTAATTCTCTCTCAACACACACACACACTATTATGAACGTATTTTTCCAGTAGTTAATCATCATCTTCATCAAAAATCACTTCAAGAATCAAGCTATAATCATCATAGGAAGAACACTTCAAGAACACTTCAAAAATCCCTTCAAGTTTACTAATTTACTTCCAAGCTTTCTAATCCATTCCAAGTAATCATCTAAGATCAAGAAACCTTTGTTATATACAGTAGGTTATCTTTCTTATTCAAGGTAATATTCATATTCAAACTTTGATTCAATTTCTACAACTATAAACTATCTTAATTCGAGTAAAAATCTTACTTGAACTTGTTTTTGTGTCATGATCCCACTTCAAGAACTTTCAAGCCATCCAAGATCCTTTGAAGCTAGATCATTTCTTGTCACTTCCAGTAGGTTTACCTACTAAACTTGAGGTAGTAATGATGTTCATAACATCATTCGATTCATATATATAAAACTATCTTATTCGAAGATTTAAACTCGTAATCACTAGAACATAGTTTAGTTAATTCTAAACTTGTTCGCAAACAAAAGTTAATCCTTCTAACTTGACTTTTAAAATTAACTACACACATGTTCTATATCTATATGATATGCTAAATTAATGATTTAAAACCTGGAAACACGAAAAACACCGTAAAACCGGATTTACACCGTCGTAGTAACACCGCGGGCTGTTTTGGGTTAGTTAATTAAAAACTATGATAAACTTTGATTTAAAAGTTGTTATTCTGAGAAAATTATTTTTATTATGAACATGAAACTATATCCAAAAATTATGGTTAAACTCAAAGTGGAAGTATGTTTTCTAAAATGGTCATCTAGACGTCGTTCTTTCGACTGAAATGACTACCTTTACAAAAACGACTTGTAACTTATTTTTCCGACTATAAACCTATACTTTTCTGTTTATATTCATAAAATAGAGTTCAATATGAAACCATAGCAATTTGATTCACTCAAAACGGATTTAAAATGAAGAAGTTATGGGTAAAACAAGATTGGATAATTTTTCTCATTTTAGCTACGTGAAAATTGGTAACAAATCTATTTCAACCATAACTTAATCAACTTGTATTGTATATTATGTAATCTTGAGATACCATAGACGCGTATACAATGTTTCAACCTATCATGTCGACACATCTATATATATTTCGGAACAACCATAGACACTCTATATGTGAATGTTAGAGTTAGCTATACAGGGTTGAGGTTGATTCCAAAATATATATAGTTTGAGTTGTGATCAATACTGAGATACGTATACACTGGGTCGTGGATTGATTCAAGATAATATTTATCGATTTATTTCTGTTCATCTAACTGTGGACAACTAGTTGTAGGTTACTAACGAGGACAGCTGACTTAATAAACTTAAAACATCAAAATATATTAAAAGTGTTGTAAATATATTTTAAACATACTTTGATATATATGTATATATTGTTATAGGTTCGTGAATCAACCAGTGGCCAAGTCTTACTTCCCGACGAAGTAAAAATCTGTGAAAGTGAGTTATAGTCCCACTTTTAAAATCTAATATTTTTGGGATGAGAATACATGCAGGTTTTATAAATGATTTACAAAATAGACACAAGTACGTGAAACTACATTCTATGATTGAATTATCGAAATCGAATATGCCCCTTTTTATTAAGTCTAGTAATCTAAGAATTAGGGAACAGACACCCTAATTGACGCGAATCCTAAAGATAGATCTATTGGGCCTAACAAACCTCATCCAAAGTACCGGATGCTTTAGTACTTCGAAATTTATATCATATCCGAAGGGTGTCCCGGAATGATGGGGATATTCTTATATATATGCATCTTGTTAATGTCGGTTATCAGGTGTTCACCATATGAATGATTTTTATCTCTATGTATGGGATGTGTATTGAAATATGAAATCTTGTGGTCTATTGTTACGATTTGATATATATAGGTTAAACCTATAACTCACCAACATTTTTGTTGACGTTTAAAGCATGTTTATTCTCAGGTGAATACTAAGAGCTTCTGCTGTTGCATACTAAAATAAGGACAAGATTTTGAGTCCATGTTTGTATGATATTGTGTAAAAACTGCATTCAAGAAACTGATTTCGATGTAACATATTTGTATTGTAAACCATTATGTAATGGCCGTGTGTAAACAGGATATTTTAGATTATCATTATTTGATAATCTACGTAAAGCTTTTTAAACCTTTATTTATGAAATAAAGGTTATGGTTTGTTTTAAAAATGAATGCAGTCTTTGAAAAACGTCTCATATAGAGGTCAAAACCTCGCAACGAAATCAATTAATATGGAACGTTTTTAATCAATAAGAACGGGACATTTCACAAAATGGGTGCAGACGTTAACTTCTTCTTTAATAACTGGAATAAGGATTCCTGTTCCATGGACCAATCATACTTCTTTCCTTTTTGAGTCAATGCAGTTAAGGGTTTGGAGATTCTAGAGAAATCTTGAATGAATCTTCGGTAGTAACCAGCAAGACCTAAGAATTGGCGGATTTGTGTTGGAGTCTTCGGTGTTTCCCATTTACTAATGGCTTCGACTTGGCAGGGTCAACTTTAATTCCATGTTTACTGACAACATGGTCTAAAAATTGTACTTCTTGTAACCAGAAATCACACTTCGAAAATTTTGCGTACAATTCTTCTTTCTTGAGTATCTCTAGCACCAGTCTTAAGTGTTGCTCATGTCCTTCCTTGTTCTTCGAGTAAATCAATATGTCATCGATAAAAACAATGACAAATTTGTCTAAATACGGTTTACGGATGCGATTCATTAGATCTATGAATACTGCTGGAGCATTAGTTAATCTAAAAGGCTTGACTAGAAACTCATAGTGACCGTAACGGGTTCTGAACGCGGTTTTAGGAACATCTTCTTCCTTCACTCTCAGCTGATGATATCCGGAGCGTAGATCAATCTTGAAATAAACACTTGATCCTTGTAATTGATCAAACAAATCATCAATCCTCGGTAATGGGTACCGATTCTTGATCGTTAATTTGTTTAATTCTCGGTAATCTATGCACATTCTCATAGATCCATCCTTCTTCTTGACGAACAGAATAGGAGCACCCCAAGGTGAAAAACTGGGACGAATAAATCCACGGTCTGATAATTCTTGTAACTGGTCTTGTAATTCTTGCATTTCTGAAGGTGCAAGTGTATATGGAGATCGGGCTACAGGTGCAGCTCCTGGTATGAGATCAATCTGGAATTCTACACACCTGTGTGGAGGTAGCCCCGGTAATTCTTCTGGAAATACTCCAGGATATTCTCTTACAACCGGTATGTCATCAATGCTTCTTTCTTCAGTATCGATCTTCTTTACGTGTGCCAGAATAGCATAACAACCTTTTCTTATAAGTTTCTGGGCCTTCATACAGCTGATAAAGTTCAGCTTTGAGTTGCTCTTCTCCCCATAAATCATTAATGACGTTTCATCCTTACGAGGGATGCGGATTTCTTTCTCAGCGCAAACAACTTCTGCTCTTGTTTTGGACATCCAGTCCATGCCAACGATTACGTCAAAACTTTCTAATTCTACGGGTATCAAATCTATTTTGAAGGTTTCACCAGCGAGATTTATTTCGCAACCATGGCAAATTTTATCGGCTTTTATCAGTTTACCATTAGCTAATTCAATAGTATATTTATCGTCTAGAGGCAATGATGCACATTTTAGTTTAGAACTAAAGTCTTTACACATATAACTTCTATCAGCACCCGTATCAAACATAATATAAGCTAGTTGATTATTAATGGTAAACGTACCCGTGGCACGATTAGGATCCTCACGTGCTTCACTGGTACTAACATTAAATGCCCTTCCACGTGCGGGTTCTTTGTTCTTCTCCTTATCAGGGCATTGATTTATAAAGTGACCAGACTTCCCGCATAGAAAACATTTCTTGACATCGGTCGGTTTTGTCTTTACTTCAGAAATGGTGGCATAACAATCTTTCGCCACATGTCCTTTCTTGTTGCACTTATCACAGACCACTTGGCAATAACCTGCATGATGTGTGTAACATCTTTTGCAGAACGGATGGGGTCCCTTATAGTTTGGACTAGCAGTTGCCCCATCTTGTTTACCTTTAAAAGTTTCTTGTTTCTTCAGTTGAGTACTTTTGCCCTTATAGTCTTCCCATTTCCTCTTTCCTTCAGTTGTCTTGACTTCGGTAATTGGTGCCTTAATCGAACTCTCCATGATCTGGTCCATGAGTTGGTGTGCCATTGTCATGGCTTCCTGCATCGTATTCGGTTTGGACGATGTAACATTTCCTTTGATATTGATCGATAAACCGTCAATATACATTTCTATCTTTCGTTTCTCGTTTGGCACCAATTCGGGACACAACAAGGCTAGTTCCATGAAACGCTTTTCATAGTTATTGAGATTCACGCCGATAACCTTCAGATTACGTAACTCAGATTCCATTTTTCTGATCTCGTTTCGAGGACAGTACTCCTCGATTAGCATCTTTTTCAGTTCTTCCCAAGATATATCATATGCCGTATCAATTCCTTCTGCTTTAGCATAATTGTTCCACCAAGTAAGTGCACCGTCTTGCAACGTGCATGAAGCATACTTTGACTTGTCTCCGTTCGCACAATTACTGATTTTGAAAACGGACTCAATCTTTTCAAACCATCGGGTTAGACCGACTGGTCCCTCGGTTCCACTAAACGTCTGTGGTTTGCATCCTTGAAAAGTTTTGTATGAGCATCCGTTTCGTGAGTTTGTGTTTACGGCTGCTGCTTTGGCTGCTGCTTCAGCTGTTGCTTTTGCTGCCTCAGCTGCAGCAATTCTTTCATTCACACATTTCTCGACTAGTTCCTCAAACTCAGCATCCGACATTTGAGACATGTTTCTTCAATAAATACAACAGAGATAATTTAATCATATAGAATATTATAGGTAAAATGAGTTGTCAATAGTTAATCGTAGTATATTAATAATATGAACCAGTTATTATAAAAGCCTTTTCTTCTTATTAGCATTTTATAATTATTTCTAGGGTATTACCTACCCGTTAAGTTCATACATAATAGCTAGTACAAGGAATTAACTACTAAAATCCTAATAATATTCCACTATGAAAAATTATAGCGAGTTACTACGTTATTATGTAATAATAATAATAAGTATTAATAATACAAATAATCATTCCATGCATTTATTATTAATAAACCAAAATAATACAATACCATACAATACCGATATTTTACATATGTATATTTTACATAACAAGATAGAGTAGCACACATAAGCAATAAAATAGCGCATGGAAGATTTATGGTTGTGAGGTCGTTTATTCAGAACTATCAGAAACTTCTTCCCATTTGGTTCTCTCTACCAATTGTTTGTGTGCACATGGTCCGACAGACATTCTGGCAGTGTATTTAAGTTTTGGTTAGGGTTTTGAGGTACTCGTTGCCTCAATGGGTTTAATACAATAAGGGTGGTTACGGATCGAATGGTCCTGTTCCTTTTTAATAATTAAGGACTTTTTATTTTTGTGGTTGTTTTTATTATCTATAGCAAGTTGGAATTTCTCCTTAGTGACTTCTTTTATTTCATTAGCAAAATCCTTCCCCTCACCGATCTCGTCTGATGACGAACTATCTGAGTTATGTGTAGGAGAATATGATGACGAACTGTCTGCATCATGTGTACGAGAATATGTACCGGTGGTCATGAACCGAAATCTGCCAGGCAATATATTCACAACCCACCCGTCGGCGGTGTATCTGGCCCAATGTCCATGTTCATTTAGAAATGGACGATCTTCGTTTACTCCAGGGATCATGGGTCTATGCCAACGATACTGTGGCTCCGGAAAACTAGAGCTGGGTGGAGCTGGAACCTCCTCTGGGTTTACCGGGAGTTGAGATTCCCCGGCTAACACAATTTCTTTTTTAATAGGTATTGGAACGCCCTTTTCAGTTGTGGATATAAAAGATTCAGTGTCCGATTCCGAATCGTACAAAATGATAGGATTAGAAGAAGTCATCTATCACATAATTGAAAAAAGAATTACGTTAGCATATAAATATATCACATATAATGTTTTTGACCAAATAATAAGCAAAAATTAGTAAAAACAGATATGGTCATAGTCCAGACTCACTAATGCATCCTAACAATTACCAGTTAAACACACTAATGTAATTTCTGGTTCCCTATGACCTCAAGCTCGGATACCAACTGTAACGACCCGTCAAAATCACTATTAACGCGACACGTTAATCATTGATTCCACAGTGAGGTTTTGACCTCTATATGATACGTTTTGATAAAATATTGCATTCATTAAAATAAGTGACTTTCAAAACATAGAAAGTTATAAACATGTGGGCGAGTGCTTAGGTATAAGCAAAACCCCAAAATACATAAGTCTTTAATTTACAGGTTGACATCACAGTCCAATTATTTATTACACAACGCAGTTTTATTTTGAATGCAATAAACTTTGTACAAAACATGAGAGACTCCATGCAGGTAACAAGCACATCACAGCGGAAGCAGTCTAAGGACCTGAGAATAAAACATGCTAAAAAGTCAACACGAATGTTGGTGAGTTATAGGCTTAATTGCTCGAGTCATAAACATATATAAAGATAGACCACAAGATTTCATCAAAAGTTTATCAATAGATTCTACGTAACAGAGCACCCTGGTAACTAAACTTAACGCTATAGTGATAATTACCCCATTCGTTTTAATACACGCAAACCAACGTATACGCTTCTCAAATAGCATACGTCCGTTAAAAGGCTAGTGCTCTAGCTCGGACGGGGATGTCAAGCCCTATGGATCCATATACTACTACTTGCGCCCACCAGTTCTTATAACCGGTAGTTACTAGTTACCAAAGCTAAGGGATTTTCGGTTCAAGCTCAGTGTAGAATTAAGTATGTACTTGTATCCATTGCGTTTAAAATAAAGTGCATGTATTCCCAGCCCAAAAATATAGATTGCAAAAGCAATTAAAAAGGGAGCATATGAAACTTACGGTTCAATATTGAGACTCAATATTGTAGGCAAATTGCGTAGACGTAATGATGGTAGACGACTGTATGGTTGGCCTTGGATTCAAGAACAATACCCCGAACAATACCCAATATTTCCTTAGCTTAAAGCGGTTTGAAACCCGAATTAAAACACCCTCGAATATACTTTATTATTATTAAACTTAAAATTAAAATTATAATTATAATTATAAATATAAATATTGAGTACTGAAAATAAAGTGTGTAAACATTCGTCGAATAAACTGGCCTTTTATAGGCATGTTTCCTGATTTTGGTCCTCATGCGATCGCATGGGTTTTCAGTGCTTTTGCCATGAGATTGCATGGCGTTTTGTTTGCTAGTTCGTCGACATATTATTACTGTAGCAAATAGTGTTTTTGGTCCCCATGCGATCGCATGGGTTTTCAGTGCTTTTGCCATGCGATCGCATGGCTAGGTTGAACAGCTCATTTCTGCTTGTTTTCTAGTTCGTCGACATCAAATAGTATAATATAGCAAATAGTGTTTACTGTAGAAAATAGTGTTCACTGTAGCAAATAGTGTTTACTTGTAGCAAATAGTGTTACTGTAGCAAATCACTGTAGCAATGTAGCAAAATACGGTTTACTGTAGCAAATAGTATTTTACTGTAGCAAAGTCATTTTTACTGTAGCAAATAGTATTTTACTGTAGGAAAGTCGTTTTTACTTGTACATATATATACATACATATAATTGTTCATGAATCGTCGAGAGTAGTCAAAGGTAATTGTATACATGAAACAGTTCTAAAATTTTGAGACTCAATCTAACAGACTTTGTTTAACGTGTCAAAATAAAAAATATCGTATAGAGAATTGGTTTAAATAAGTCGAAATTTTTCGGATCATCACACTATTTTAATTGTTGTCTACATATGTCGCACTTCTACCAACAGACCGGTGATTCTAACAGGTCATTGCAACTACTTAAGTAAAAATGATGCACCCTTAACGTGCTCTTTAACCGCCGCAAAGCGCGGACCTCAACACTAGTTACTCCCTAATACTCGGTCACTTATTTTACCAAATCAAATGCTACCAAATCTACCAACTAATTAATAAAATTAACATAGTATAATAATTAACTACCGACTAGTTAATTATTAATCCAAAGACATGTACGTTTTTTTTTAACTTAAACAAAACCAATTAATCCAACAATCACCACCTTAATTGGTTTATTCACTCTACTCGTTCATCACACTTGTAACATATAACGCGGCTCTCCCGGACACGTTCAACACCATCTCGACTCACCGGACTCCCGACCTCTTCCCCGGTCACGACAGTCATCTCGGTTTGAATAGTTCTACACCATCTCGGCTCACCCGAACTCCCGACCTCTTCCCTGGTCACGCCCACATCCATCTCGGTTTGAATCTCCATAGCCACAATGTACACTACCGTGTGTTTTCCCTTAACTTCAAAAACCATCCCGATCACAATTGTTCCAAGAAACTTTCACACCACCCAAGAAATCAATCCCTGGCCACGGGCTCTACCGATTTCTTGTACCACCGGTTAGCTTTCTTTTCACGAACACTTTGATCAAAGGTGTGATGACCCGAAAATTTCGACTAAATTTAAACTTAATCTTTGTATGATTAACATTTCCGACACAATAAGCAAAGTCTGTAAAACTGAATCTCAAAATTTTTGAAATACCTTCGGTTGTTTTCGACGATTCGCGAACAATTATATGTAAACAGATACATATATACTATAACATGAAAAGGTAACAATGTATTAATTGTTTGATACCGTACATTAAACTTATTGGTTTAAATATCTATTTGAATATATATGATAAGTTGAGATATTTATTATTAAAATTTATTTATAAATAACTTCCAATGTGTATTTAAAAATTGATTTATGTATATTAAAAAGATATATACATATATATAATAAACGATAGTAACATTCGTTTATTGATTCGATTGATATTTAGATAAGTTAACTAAAGCGTTTAAGATGAACCAGTAAAACACTAATTTGCTACAGTGTTTTCCAATTTGCCACATTACTCAAAATGCTACAGTGTTTTCGAAAATCACTATTTGCTACAGTGAAATTGACTTTGCTACAGTGAATTGCTACAGTAAAAATTGACTTTGCTACAGTAACTTTGCTACAGTGGTATATTTTATGGATGATTTAAGACTATATTTTGACAAAGGTACGATTCACGAAACGTAAAGTACAAGTTTTCTCAGCGTACGAAAGGGCGTTCGAAAAACCGGAACCGGGACATAAGTCGAGTGACAACGTACGACTTAACGGAACAAAAATTACAAGTCAACTATGCACGTGAATTTAATATAATATATAATTAATTAATTTAAATTATATATATTATATTTATATTTTATTATGTCGACAAATGTTAGGACAAAAACAATGTGAGCTGTCCCTGGTCCTCATGCGAGTCGCATGGCCAGAAGGCCATTTCCATGCGAGTCGCATGACTCCAGATTCCAGGCCAGGTACTATAAATTCAGGTGTTTTGCTCGAATGAAAAATCAAACACACATACACAAATATATATTACTCCGTATAATATTTATTATCATTATTATTATTATTATTATTATTATTATTATTATTATTATTATTATTATTATTATTAAGATTATTATTAATCTTATTAATCTTATTATTAGTATTATTATTTTTGCGATACAAAAATAATAATGTACATAAAATATTACGACGGAGTACTGTCCAAGTAATTTTCAAAACGAGTTTCCGAGCGAGCTAGAGCTAAGGAAAATATGGGTTATTGCCAAGGAGGTTATGGGTAATGTTCGGGGGTATTTTTGTGAATCAAACCTCGTGTTTATTATCTCCGATGCGTCTACATGCTTTCCTACAATATTGTATATCAATATTAAACAGTGAGTTTCATAAGATCCCTTTTACTCTCTACATTTTTGGGCTGAGAATACATGCAAATGCTTTATTAACCGATATACAATATTTATATGCGTGAGTTTCATAAGATCCCTTTTACTCTCTACATTTTTGGGCTGAGAATACATGCAAATGCTTTATTAACCGATATACAATATTTATATGCGTGAGTTTCATATGATCCCTTTTACTCTCTACATTTTTGGGCTGAGAATACATGCAAATGCTTTATTAACCGATATACAATATTTATATGCGTGAGTTTCATAAGATCCCTTTTACTCTCTACATTTTTGGGCTGAGAATACATGCAAATGCTTTATTAACCGATATACAATATTTATATGCGTGAGTTTCATAAAATCCCTTTTACCCTTTACATTTTTGGGGCTGAGAATACATGCAAATGCTTTATTAACCGATATACAATATTTATATGCGTGAGTTTCATTGCTCCCTTTTTAATTGCTTTTGCAATATATATTTTTGGGCTGAGAATACATGCAATTTATTTTAAACGCAATGGATACAAGTACATACTTAATTCTACACTGAGTTTGAACCGAAAATCCCTTAGCTTTGGTAACTAGTAACTACCGGTTATAAGAACTGGTGGGCGCGAGTAGTAGTATATGGATCCATAGGGCTTGATATCCCCGTCCGAGCTAGAGCACTAGCCTTTTAACGGACGTATGCTATTTGAGAAGCGTACACGTTGGTTGGCGTGTATTATTAAGATGATTATACAAAGGGTACAAATTATATATACGTTAAAGTTTAGTTACCAGGGTGCTCAATTTCGTAGAATATTTTGATAAACGTTTCTGGATGAAACAACTGAAATCTTGTGATCCACTTTTATATAATCTTTTGATAAACGTTTCTGGATGAAACAACTGAAATCTTGTGATCCACTTTTATATAATCTATTGATAAACATTTCTGGATGAAACAACTAAAATCTTGTGATCCACTTTTATATACAGATTATACGAAACACTAAAACTATGAACTCACCAACCTTTGTGTTGACACTTGTTAGCATGTTTATTCTCAGGTTTCCTAGAAGTCTTCCGCTGTTTGCTTAGATGTTAGACAAGCTATGTGCATGGAGTCTTGCATGACATATTTTTCAAGGAAACGTTGCATTCACCAAATCATCACCATGTATCTTATTTTGACTGCATTGTCAATGGAAGTACTGTTGTAAACTATTATTTATGGTGATTGTCTATATGTAGAAATCATTAGATGTCGAAAACCTTTGATTTAAATATTCATTTATGGTGTGCCTTTTCAAAAGAATGCAATGTTTACAAAACGTATCATAGAGGTCAAATACCTCGCAATGAAATCAATGAATGACGTGTTCGTCCATATGGATTTGGACCGATCGTCACAAAAGGTTTTAAACACGCCTTTTTACACCTCGTTTTTCGGCTTTCCTTTCACCCTTTAACAACTCCAACTTTTCCGATCAAGTTGCTCAAGAAGCTCTTCCACCACCCAAGAAAATAAACCCACCTGGTTATACCGATTTCCTGTACTCCGGTTTAGCTTCTTCTCATGAAACTCTTCCACCACCCAAGAAGACAAACCCACCTGGTTCTACCGTATTCTTGTACCCCGGTTCAGTTTCTTCACTCGAACAACGAGACCTTAGTTGAAGCTTCACCTTAGCTCTGATACCAATTGTTGGGACACGGGTCCCTAACTCACAAATAACAAATGTATTAAAGAAAGTAAAGTATCACGATGGAGAAATATAAATGGAAACGGAAACAAAATAATTCGGTGGACTACATTTTTGGTTCTACTGCACATTTTATTCACATTAAAAACTGAAATATATAGCATAGGACTACATGAACGTGGGTGGGAAGTAGTGCAACACCACTATCTTTTCAACACCTAAAAACCAACTATTATACTATATACTAATTGTAGACAATGCCAACCAATAAGAACCCGCCACACGCCCCGAATTTACTTTTATACGGTAGCAAATTCCTTTTTTAATTAAAACCATACCCCATCTTCATTCTTCCCTCATCCCTCTGGAAATTTCTTCCTCAAAACTCTCCAAACTCAAAGAACTCAAACCATTTTTCTTCTTCGCCCACTGCCATCTTCATCAACCCTCTGTAACACCAATTGGTGTAACGACCACCCAATCAACACCTCACACACACCCAAAATTAGTTTTTTTTTTTTTTTGGATCCAGATGATTCCATTCACCTTATTTCCATTCATTCATCTCACCGTTGCTTTCTCTTCTCAGTCATCTTCTAACATTACAATCAGCCATACACCACTACCTTGCATAATCCTTTCAACCATCTTCATTGTCAACTCTAGGTTGGTTGCTTATCAAATTTCCCCCAGTCAGATGTTTGTGTAGGTGAGGTTAGGGTTTCGTTTATGTTTTTTTTTTTTTTTTTTTTCAATTTATAGATATCAACTGTTTGAGTTGCCTGATTGTCCTTTTTTATTCGGATGTTTTAGGGTTTCACGTTTGTTTTTTTTTTTTTTTTGTCACTAATTTAGATAAATGGAATTAAGAGTTTACTGAACTCGAAGTAGTTAAGTTTTTTTTTTTTTTTTTTTGGGTCGTCTTTGGGTGTTTTCGATTGCTATCGTTGACATGCTGTTAAGGATGGAAATCTTTAATAGTTAACAAATTAGCATGTAAAATATCTAATCTCGCGTATGTTTGGGTAAAGGTGTACTGTATTTTAAACCGATGTTGCTATACGCGTGTCAATGTTTATTATTGTTTGTGTTTTGGTTACATTCAGGTTATTTTGGGGTTGCAGTTAATGTACAAAATTGGGTTTGAGTATTTCTTTTGTTTCGGGTAAATTTTTTTTTATCGGGTGGTTGCATATACATGATTGTCCTCAAAAAGCATTAACCTTTACTTCTGCCTTACATTTTCAGATCTAGGATATTCATGATACCAAGAAGATATGTAAGTTATTGGGTATTATTTGCAATTACAGTTGATTTGGAAGGACTATTTTGATTCTCAAATGTAAAGTTTGACATGTTGCATTGAAAGCGAAAGACTACAATAATAAACTTATAAAATTTTAGTGGTAAGAAGCTGCTTTTACCTTAACATTTCAACCTTTTCTTTTCATTGTAGATTATATTTATAATTGTATTCCTTTTTTATCACATGTTTATCCCTTCATTACAATGTACAAATCATTAGATATTTGCGGAGTGTTTGCGTATTAACTCTTTTTATATGACATTTTTTCAGGTTTTTGTTTGAAGTTAATATCTGCAGCTTGGTTTTAGCTTTTCATAAGGTAATGGATACTATATTGTTGTTTTCTAGCAGTTTTTGGGTCTTTTGAATTTGGTATTTTGGTGTGGATTTTGTGTTTGTTTGGTCTATATGTCTTATTTGATTAGTTTTTTTGTAGTGTGTTGGCGCATTTATGCTGTAAATTTTGGTGATTTGTATATACTGTTGTGGCACATTGTTAAATAATAAAAGGCAGAGTAGAAAAACAAATACAAAACGAATCTATTACCGTGATGTAAGAATAGTGTTGATGTATCTGGTCAGCAGCTGAGTGATGCTGACTTGGATTCGACGATGACGGTTGCAACGCCGAGACAACAACAACAACAACAACAACAAAACCCAATACCACATGAGTGGTGTATGGAGGAGGTGAGATGTAGACAATCATTCCCCTATCCGAGAATAAAGACAAGTCATTTCTCCACCCAGAGTGAAACACTCTTAAGAGTAGTAGAGAAAGTCATCCTTCTCTTTATTCGACGGATAAAGAGATTGCTTCCGAGAGACCTCCGACCTTTAAGTAGGAAAAAGTTAAAAAAAAAAAAAATAAAAATACTAAAATAAAAATAATAATAGACGCCATGAAAATGGTATAATCAAATTTCCATGGGTTTGAAATCCTGCCTGAAATTTAATTTAGGCTCTAAGAGTCAGTCAAGTCGCCAATAAATCGACGATTGATGTCGACTCAATAGAGTCAGTATTCGTTACAGCAGGGTAATAGATTAGGTTATTCTTCTCGATGTAAGGTTAGTGTGTTTGTTGGTACTTTTGCTGTTCCAGAAATGCCATCAAATGTTATCCAATACGCGTTCAGGCTGTGGTTGCTTCTTCTGCGAGTCAGTCAGGTTAGCACATCTCAATTGACTACCTATGTTGCTTTCTTTATTGGCGTTGACATCAGATTTATTGCATAAATATATTGTTAACTCATTTCAACACCCATTCGTAGTTCATCATGTATGCTGGAATGTTGCTCAAGAAAGTTGTTATTACTGTCTCTACGCTCTGTCATTGATACTGCTGCTTCACAGGTAACTTACTGAGCTATTATATTTTATATGAGTAAAAACCCGACTGCTATAATATGTTCAATCAGTGACAAACATTAGCATATGTTGCTCTTTGTGTTTGCGTTGGTCATTTTCTAGACGTTTTATTAACTCAGTCTCAGGTTTATGTACAACCAATACATATATCACAACCAATACCTATATCAGACATTTTTTTAAAGATGGTAGTAACATTATAGATTCCACACCATATCCAGTACTGACTTTTTTAATTAGGCTTTTGGATGTGTTTAGATATTAAACTAAATACTCTGCCATTTTCCTATGGAATATGGGGTTATCCTTTAGTATTTCGGGTTAACTCGATGTACCTAAGTATTAACCCTATATACCTAATTCGTTTTATATTGAAATATGAGTGTCTATTTTGATTGTTGTCTACATATGTCGCACTTCTACCAACAGACCGGTGATTCTAACAGGTCATTGCAACTACTTAAGTAAAAATGATGCACCCTTAACGTGCTCTTTAACCGCCGCAAAGCGCGGACCTCAACACTAGTTGCTCCCTAATACTCGGTCACTTATTTTACCAAATCAAATGCTACCAAATCTACCAACTAATTAATAAAATTAACATAGTATAATAATTAACTACCGACTAGTTAATTATTAATCCAAAGACATGTATGTTTTTTTTTTAACTTAAACAAAACCAATTAATCCAACACAGTTTTTTTTTTTTCCATGCTAGAAGAAACTCAATTTGGCTTCTTTCTTTATTTGTGTGAAGACGCTAGAGAATTTGATTCCTGGTTGCCCTGTTTAGTAAGAATTATTTGTGGATAGAAGATTTTTAATACTCCGAGTGATATATGTAAATTTTAGCAAAGCACTTGACTATACAAATAATCAGTGGCGATTCTAGTATCAAAACACAATGGGGTTCTAAAAATTTATTTGATAACTTTCTTGTACAAAATACTGAATGTGTCGGGTCAAATCAGGTCGGGTCGGGTCGCGCCCAAAACACAAACATAAAATTGAATAATACTCGCAAAATATAAGGTTGCTCATATGCAGTAGCAATTAATGGCACATACAGTAGCAATTTTAAATTAGCAATGACCTCTACAGTAGCAATTTTACTAGTAAAATTTTAATATGCAAAGTGGTTGTTTATTTTTATATCTAATATATTTAATGGTTCATACTATAAAAATCATATCATAAGTGGGTTAATTTCAAACACATTAGTAGTTCAAACTATTAAACTATAATCTCTAAAAATTTATGGGGTCCCATTATTATATTTAGTGGTGTCCTATATATAAAAAATAAAAATTTTGTGATAAATTTCGGAAAACTAGTGGTGTCACAGGACCCCGCAGGTCTACCCTAAAGTTGCCACTGCAAATAATATTTATGACAGAGTAAACAGACAAAGTATATGTAGAGGATTCATTCGAATCCATAAATTAAGTTGAGATTCAAGGGATCAATGAGAGTGCGACATGTGGCGCGAAAACCATATATGATTGCAAAAAAAAAAAAATTCGTAAAAAAAAAAAATTTCGAATTTTTTTTTATATTATTATTATTATTATTATTATTATTATTATTATTATTATTATTATTACTACTAGCTTAAGACCCGCGAATTCGTGAATTTTTTTTAAGGACAATCAAAAGTTGAATTGTCAGAATAATTATATTTTATATAGTATTTATTAGGTTATTTTGAAACCAAAAAACTTTGCGTAGTAATGTTGAATTACTGAAAATAAAGAGCGCAAATTGTAACCTGAAAAAAAACAAATAACACAGGTGAAAACACTAATGAAGGTTTACGTTGTAGCTAACATTTTGGTCGAGTTTGACACATATTACTCCATGATTGTAATCTCTTAACATGACAAAGCTAGTTGTTTTATTATGAGTATCCTTTGAAAATCCCTCGAGGCAAAAGCGCATAATCTATCTGCCTGCAAAATTAAATAAATAACATTAGAACATTCTACAACATAAATAAGCATGTGTGTAAAAAAAAAAAAAAACAGATGAAAAATACAGCGGATGCCAAAATGAAAATTTACATACTAAATAGCACAAAAAATGGAAGCTATTACAACTACCTCACATACAAATGGAACTTATAAATATGTCATATCCTCAAGTCATGATGTTAGTATGGAAGCATGAGCTATCTGTAAAAGATGGTCCAAATTAGTTTGAGGAACACCATTGATTCAAGAGATTGACGAAAATTACACGTCCACCACGTGAAGTTATAAGGAACTCTACAGATAGTACCAATCACTTAATAACTAATACAATTGAAGTATAGTTGTATTGTAAATTGTAAACAATCTCAAGATATCCTCGTGGTTGGGGCCTATGTATCCTCACAACAGGTCTAAGTAAGCCTCGCAAGAAGCATATTTTGGCCTGAAAGGGTAAAAAACGGTTAAGGGATAACTCGGTTAGGCCGCATATATCTGAGTATACTACCTTCCCCGAGTAGCATACACATGGAAAACTTTATCCGTGTACCCATTTATATTGTGCATTGCACTGAGTTTACCCTAACTATGAATGACAAGCAAATTGAATCAACTTTTATTGCATCCGGGAGCTTGTTTTCTGAAAATTTGTATACACTACAATAACAAAGTCGGTACATGCCATCATCAGGTCAATCACACTAACACTGTGATGTGCGAGAAGTGTCGTATAAATTGTCGTATAAAATAATATGAAAAAATACCGATTAAAGATTTCTACACACTAACGGGCAGTGTACCCGATCGTGTAGTATTATAGTAACTGGTTTAGTTCCGTGTATCGTTCCAAGGACAGTTGTATTAGCCAAACTAGAATTAGAAACTATATTATGATTAACTAAGTAAATGAAACTTAAAGGTACAAGTTTTATGTTTTGGTGGCCATTTAACGATTTAGCCAAATCAGAGAAGGTTAAATGTAAAAATAATATTTTTGGTCTTTTAAATTTATAAGATGAAAATAAATGCAAAGAAAGCAAGTACGATAGTTTTGATTTAAATCAAAGAGATGAAATGTTCATCTAGATATTTTACCCTCGGTATTGGATGTAAGTTTTGATATTAAGGCCTGATTGAATAATTATGTGTGTAAGTTATCTAATAGGTTCACTAAGAGTTCTTTTGAATAAACACGCAAACACAATCACAAGATCAAGGGTTCCCTTTTCACTATGGTTCTTGTATTTGTAATCAAATAACTATTATAAGCATGCTAATCACCTAAATCGACCCGCCAAGAGTTCTCTTTAGCGAGTACTCAAACTAGAATTACTAAGTGAGGGTTCCCTATTACTTAGACCTTTTCGTTTGTGACTAGTTGATTAGCTAGATCAAAGACTTGAATAACAATTGTCTTTGCGTTCGCTCTACACAATTCATTCCTATTTTGTTTAACCATTTTAATCTAGTTTACCCCTTGGTCCGGTTTAGTAAACAATCAATCTAAGACAAGTTGATTGTAAATCAATATGATACATCAACAAGAGTTCTCTTTATCAACAACATATCAATTAACTAGATACAAATGATTTTAACAGCAATAAGCATGGTTCTTAATTCAAGCTTTAATCTATCACACATAATACATTCAATCAATAAGATTACATCCAATACCTTGGTTATTAATCTAGACAAACATTATAGAAACTAGCCAACAATCATGGTAACAGACAACATAACAATCAGATTAACAACTGAAATCATTGTTTTAGAACAAGGAATAACCTACAAGAACAAGGAGTTCTTGGATGATGAAGGTTTTGATCTTTGATGTCTTGATGTTGAGCCTCTTCCAAGAGCTTGGAGTTCTCCAATTTTGCTCCTAAAAATCGTCTCTGTACTCTCTGGTTCGTAAGTTATGAAACAGTCCCTCAAAACAGTAGTTTTAAAGTGGAGAAAGTAGGTAAAAAGCACAAAAGTCGGTTGAAACCTACTACGGGACGGCGTCCAAAAAGGCTGGATGGCGTCCCGTCCTTAAGAGCTAGACGGCGTCTTCAAATCCAGGGCGGCGTCCTGTTTCAAGATGCTGGACGGCGTCCTATAACCCCGGACGGCGTCCAGATATGCTGAAATCCACTGTTTCGCTTTCTTTTCAATCCTCTTTTATTTGGACGAAGCCTAACACCTTGGAAGCTTTGTTTTACCATTTTAGTGCACTAAATAGACCTTAAGTCGTATCGGGATCAACCAATGTCATAAATCATCAAAACTCTTTGTAAATCACTCTTCCGATACAAATTTGCGCATCTTGGATTATCACTTGTAGAAACGCCTTCATTATCCTCGATTCTAGAGCATTTTACACGATATTGCGATAGATATATATATGATGTTATTGAGCAATATCAAAACACCCCACACTTAAACCTTGCTTGTCCTCAAGCAATTCTTTCTTTACAAAGTAGAACAATATCAAACATAATCACACAATATAGATTACAAACATTACATGAATCACTCGAAGCACACGAAACACACACGTTGATATGAAACACAACTCACGCTATATACACAATGGAAACACACGCTTTAAGTATAGCACACTTTTATTGAAATCACACGCACGCTATATACACAATGGAAACACACACACACATTTTTGGGAGATTAGAGCCAAGTATCCGAAAAATTTGACCCTAGGGAAATCAGGATCTTATGAAAACGTTTTATGGTTTTGAAAATATCATGCTAGTTTTTAATACTATGCACGTTTTCCGATTTTGATCGGATTTTCTGAATTTTTAAAAATGAGTGCGGGTTTCCCGCTATTGGTCAAGCCAATCCCTCCCACGGTACCTAACATTACGAGATGTCGGTAGAAAATAATGTGCTTTAGGAGGATACACATTACGTCCGGACATCATTGACAATTATGAGGTAATCATCTAATCCGTTAAATCAATCATGAAGATTGAGGTTTATCAGTCTTAAAAGCTGATATTTTACCTTTCTGGAGGTTATCCTTCCGGGGATCTGATAAATCACTAACATTTTGTGTATACATGGTGCCCCCCGTTTTACTAGTTAATCTCCCTCATTGAGATAAACTTTGACTACCAGTTTCCCTGTTTGACGTTGAGGCCTGGTAGATTTCCAGTCGATGTCAGTAATGACTTTTCAAGAGTTTTTGTCACCCTACAACTGGTCTGGACTACATCTTCTGAATTGAATCAGTAAGTGTGTCATTCGGAAGACTTTACTTCCTTGAGGATGGAAAAGATACATCCTATTGGTCATATCAAGTGGTCGGACGCAACATTGTTCTTGTTAGGAGAAACAATGAGGACCGTCCTTAGGGTTTTCGATCTGGCGCGAGATCCGGTTTCCGACCACGCTATACAATCACCGCTCTCTCACGGTTTACACTCGTTTTGGTACAAGTGACCTACAAGTTAGCTTACTAAACTAGTAGGATTTTCATTCAAATAATTGAATGATAGTGCAACTTCAAAGACTATTAATAATTTAAAATGTAAACCAACATTTATTTTCTAGATTTTAAGATCATAATGCGTATAACATAGTTTTTGGACTTTTAATCGTTTTTAAGGCTACTTGAAAATTTTAAAATTTTTATAATAAACGCCTTAATTTTAGTGAAACGAGTTCCCGATAATAAATTTCTATTCCTCACCCCACACTTGAGATCATGCAAGGCCCTCATTGCATGAAATCAGAAAAAGGATTAAATTTAGAGGGTAAAGCGATAGGGTGATTGTAGAAATTTTCAATTTTTAACCTGCACATCGTGGAACATGTAGACGGATGCCGCTGAACTTACTGCCAGCATAAGAGCATCGTCCATTCCGCGATTATCATCATACACACATCATAATATCAAATGTCGCTGAACTTAATGCCAGTCTTTGAAGTTCAATCACGCTGCACAAATTAACAAATCACACAATTTATAATAAAAAGAACGGTGTTTTTACAACCACAACCGTTCATAAATTCACACAATTAGCCAGTTATTACAAACCAAATATTGTCTAAAATCACACCACACAAATTAAATTGTCTCAAAACAAAGTACAAAATGATCAAAGGCACGCAGGCCTAGTTATCATACGGCCAAAAATAATTACCCGAACCATCTCTGTACGAGCGTCCCTGTGGATATTCCCGCTCAAATCTGTTCCGAGCATCCTGCAACGCAGCGGTAGAGTTATAAATCGGATGAGGGGGAGGTGGATGTTCAGGATCCGTGTAGTATTGGGGTGTCAGACGTGTCGTTCCATAGTACTGCTCGGGGTTGGAATAAAACAACTCTGAGTTATGGTTATTCCAATCAATACCATAACTGTTCCATCCCGTATTGTGTACTTGAGCAATCTGGCGTTGCTCCATTCGTTGCTGACTATCCCACATTTGGTTGTTGTGCGTCCTTTGTTCGTTCGGGCTCAACCTCATGTTATTAACACTACCAACCAAACTGTCCCAACTTGATTGGGACGGATGCCACGGAACCTGATCACCAACGTTAGTCTGTGCCTCCATTTTCGCCTCTTCTTCCTGCTGCTGTTCTTGCTGCACGCCACTGCCACTTGCGCCACCTGCCTCAAAAGGTACCAAATGCCCATTTCTATCTTTCATAAGAATTTCAGCATTAATATAAGAAACCTTTTTAATGGTTTCATGACGTTCGTACACTCCTGTAATCTGCTGAAATCTATGTTAAAATGTCGAGCAATTCGGGTGATGTAGTGGCCTTCCAGAAGTGGCTTCTGTTGCCGTGTCTCGGTAGCAATGGCCAGGAAATAATTACCGATCAACCCAGGAATGTCAGTATAGCAACCCCGCTTTATTTGGTCCATAATCCATAAATCCAACGTTTTCACTTTCTCGTGACCCTCAACCCTCGCATTAAAAGTGCATGCGATAAGTCTATGAAGCAGTTTATCATCCCGGGCTGCGATTTCGTTGTACCTGTGCCTGCTTGATCTAAACTGTGCAGCCGCATTCGGCCTACAAATCCTTCGCCAATAAGAAACATCACTAAATTCATGCCGGTCAACATAATCGGAGGCCCGCAAGTATTCACCTAACTGGGTATCGGTGAGTTCCTCAAAAATACCCAAAACTCGACATAGCTCAAAACTACTTATACCCCTGTACTCACCCCCTAAACGAAATCGAAGAAAGTCATTTGACAAATAATCGCTGACATTGTTAAACCGCACAGTTGAGTAGAATTCTTTAAGCAGCACCGGATAAATTGGTTCGTTGATGCTGAAAACTTGCTCCCAAGCGTGGGTGACTACTCTACCGTAGGGGATGGCGAGTAAGTTAGAAACATGGCGGCGCATACCCGCCTCTTCCAATGGGCCCCAGATAAAATACCAAGTGGCATTAATAGGCCTACGGTTTATCGTCTCAAATGTTTCTGTGTAGTCTTCGTCGTTTTGAACCTGTGTCAACCAAACTCGAGGATCATTTCGATCCTCCTCTTCTTCTTCTCCTGACGATGATGATGAATGATGTTGCTGTTGTGGTGGTGGTTGTCGTAGTGGAGCCAAACCTGCTGTCCTTCCTCTCTTTGCCGGTCCTCCTCGGCTTGAATGTCCCTGCAAAACATTAACACCAGACCAAAAGAACATAGAAACCGTTGTGTTAATGTTAGCTAAAACATAACCGAGTAGCAAGAGAACTTAATCATTCCATTTCAAGTTCATAAGTATTATGACTCATTTAAGCAAAAGCGTATGTTCACAATTTTAAACCAAAGTCAACTATAGTCAACATAAACCCGTTAATAACTTTTCAAAAATGAAAATCACAACTTCACAATGTAGCATGCTTGAATCACCTATAACACAACATGCTTGAATCCTTGAGTCATAAGTTGATGCTACATTGTGAAGTTGTGATTTTCATTTTTGAAAAGTTATTAACGGGTTTATGTTGACTATAGTTGACTTTGGTTTAAAATTGTGAACATACGCTTTTGCTTAAATGAGTCATAATACTTATGAACTTGAAATGGAATGATTAAGTTCTCTTGCTACTCGGTTATGTTTTAGCTAACATTAACACAACGGTTTCTATGTTCTTTTGGTCTGGTGTTAATGTTTTGCAGGGACATTCAAGCCGAGGAGGACCGGCAAAGAGAGGAAGGACAGCAGGTTTGGCTCCACCACGACAACCACCACCATAACAGCAACATCATTCATCATCATCGTCAGGAGAAGAAGAAGAGGAGGATCGAAATGATCCTCGAGTTTGGTTGACACAGGTTCAAAACGACGAAGACTACACAGAAACATTTGAGACGATAAACCGTAGGCCTATTAATGTCACTTGGTATTTTATCTGGGGCCCATTGGAAGAGGCGGGTATGCGCCGCCATGTTTCTAACTTACTCGCCATCCCCTACGGTAGAGTAGTCACCCACGCTTGGGAGCAAGTTTTCAGCATCAACGAACCAATTTATCCGGTGCTGCTTAAAGAATTCTACTCAACTGTGCGGTTTAACAATGTCAGCGATTATTTGTCAAATGACTTTCTTCGATTTCGTTTAGGGGGTGAGTACAGGGGTATAAGTAGTTTTGAGCTATGTCGAGTTTTGGGTATTTTTGAGGAACTCACCGATACCCAGTTAGGTGAATACTTGCGGGCCTCCGATTATGTTGACCGGCATGAATTTAGTGATGTTTCTTATTGGCGAAGGATTTGTAGGCCGAATGCGGCTGCACAGTTTAGATCAAGCAGGCACAGGTACAACGAAATCGCAGCCCGGGATGATAAACTGCTTCATAGACTTATCGCATGCACTTTTAATGCGAGGGTTGAGGGTCACGAGAAAGTGAAAACGTTGGATTTATGGATTATGGACCAAATAAAGCGGGGTTGCTATACTGACATTCCTGGGTTGATCGGTAATTATTTCCTGGCCATTGCTACCGAGACACGGCAACAGAAGCCACTTCTGGAAGGCCACTACATCACCCGAATTGCTCGACATTTTAACATAGATTTCAGCAGATTACAGGAGTGTACGAACGTCATGAAACCATTAAAAAGGTTTCTTATATTAATGCTGAAATTCTTATGAAAGATAGAAATGGGCATTTGGTACCTTTTGAGGCAGGTGGCGCAAGTGGCAGTGGCGTGCAGCAAGAACAGCAGCAGGAAGAAGAGGCGGAAATGGAGGCACAGACTAACGTTGGTGATCAGGTTCCGTGGCATCCGTCCCAATCAAGTTGGGACAGTTTGGTTGGTAGTGTTAATAACATGAGGTTGAGCCCGAACGAACAAAGGACGCACAACAACCAAATGTGGGATAGTCAGCAACGAATGGAGCAACGCCAGATTGCTCAAGTACACAATACGGGATGGAACAGTTATGGTATTGATTGGAATAACCATAACTCAGAGTTGTTTTATTCCAACCCCGAGCAGTACTATGGAACGACACGTCTGACACCCCAATACTACACGGATCCTGAACATCCACCTCCCCCTCATCCGATTTATAACTCTACCGCTGCGTTGCAGGATGCTCGGAACAGATTTGAGCGGGAATATCCACAGGGACGCTCGTACAGAGATGGTTCGGGTAATTATTTTTGGCCGTATGATAACTAGGCCTGCGTGCCTTTGATCATTTTGTACTTTGTTTTGAGACAATTTAATTTGTGTGGTGTGATTTTAGACAATATTTGGTTTGTAATAACTGGCTAATTGTGTGAATTTATGAACGGTTGTGGTTGTAAAAACACCGTTCTTTTTATTATAAATTGTGTGATTTGTTAATTTGTGCAGCGTGATTGAACTTCAAAGACTGGCATTAAGTTCAGCGACATTTGATATTATGATGTGTGTATGATGATAATCGCGGAATGGACGATGCTCTTATGCTGGCAGTAAGTTCAGCGGCATCCGTCTACATGTTCCACGATGTGCAGGTTAAAAATTGAAAATTTCTACAATCACCCTATCGCTTTACCCTCTAAATTTAATCCTTTTTCTGATTTCATGCAATGAGGGCCTTGCATGATCTCAAGTGTGGGGTGAGGAATAGAAATTTATTATCGGGAACTCGTTTCACTAAAATTAAGGCGTTTATTATAAAAATTTTAAAATTTTCAAGTAGCCTTAAAAACGATTAAAAGTCCAAAAACTATGTTATACGCATTATGATCTTAAAATCTAGAAAATAAATGTTGGTTTACATTTTAAATTATTAATAGTCTTTGAAGTTGCACTATCATTCAATTATTTGAATGAAAATCCTACTAGTTTAGTAAGCTAACTTGTAGGTCACTTGTACCAAAACGAGTGTAAACCGTGAGAGAGCGGTGATTGTATAGCGTGGTCGGAAACCGGATCTCGCGCCAGATCGAAAACCCTAAGGACGGTCCTCATTGTTTCTCCTAACAAGAACAATGTTGCGTCCGACCACTTGATATGACCAATAGGATGTATCTTTTCCATCCTCAAGGAAGTAAAGTCTTCCGAATGACACACTTACTGATTCAATTCAGAAGATGTAGTCCAGACCAGTTGTAGGGTGACAAAAACTCTTGAAAAGTCATTACTGACATCGACTGGAAATCTACCAGGCCTCAACGTCAAACAGGGAAACTGGTAGTCAAAGTTTATCTCAATGAGGGAGATTAACTAGTAAAACGGGGGGGCACCATGTATACACAAAATGTTAGTGATTTATCAGATCCCCGGAAGGATAACCTCCAGAAAGGTAAAATATCAGCTTTTAAGACTGATAAACCTCAATCTTCATGATTGATTTAACGGATTAGATGATTACCTCATAATTGTCAATGATGTCCGGACGTAATGTGTATCCTCCTAAAGCACATTATTTTCTACCGACATCTCGTAATGTTAGGTACCGTGGGAGGGATTGGCTTGACCAATAGCGGGAAACCCGCACTCATTTTTAAAAATTCAGAAAATCCGATCAAAATCGGAAAACGTGCATAGTATTAAAAACTAGCATGATATTTTCAAAACCATAAAACGTTTTCATAAGATCCTGATTTCCCTAGGGTCAAATTTTTCGGATACTTGGCTCTAATCTCCCAAAAATGTGTGTGTGTGTTTCCATTGTGTATATAGCGTGCTTGTGATTTCAATAAAAGTGTGCTATACTTAAAGCGTGTGTTTCCATTGTGTATATAGCGTGAGTTGTGTTTCATATCAACGTGTGTGTTTCGTGTGCTTCGAGTGATTCATGTAATGTTTGTAATCTATATTGTGTGATTATGTTTGATATTGTTCTACTTTGTAAAGAAAGAATTGCTTGAGGACAAGCAAGGTTTAAGTGTGGGGTGTTTTGATATTGCTCAATAACATCATATATATCTATCGCAATATCGTGTAAAATGCTCTAGAATCGAGGATAATGAAGGCGTTTCTACAAGTGATAATCCAAGATGCGCAAATTTGTATCGGAAGAGTGATTTACAAAGAGTTTTGATGATTTATGACATTGGTTGATCCCGATACGACTTAAGGTCTATTTAGTGCACTAAAATGGTAAAACAAAGTTTCCAAGGTGTTAGGCTTCGTCCAAATAAAAGAGGATTGAAAAGAAAGCGAAACAGTGGATTTCAGCATATCTGGACGCCGTCCGGGGTTATAGGATGAAAGGACCCGTCTTAATCCATCCGGACGAAGTCCATATCGATTATAAACGATTCCCAACAGTTGATTACATCGCGAGGTACTTGACCTCTATATGATACTTTTTACAAACATTGCATTCGTTTTGAAAAGACAATCTTTCATTACATCTGAAGTTGACTGACATGCATACCATTTCATAATATATCTAATTATAATTATCTTAATAATAATCTTGATGAACTCAACGACTCGAATGCAACGTCTTTTGAAATATGTCATGAATGACTCCAAGTAATATCTTTAAAATGATCAAATTGCACAGCAGAAGATTTCTTTCGTACCTGAGAATAAACATGCTTTCAAGTGTCAACCAAAAGGTTGGTGAGTTCATTAGTTTAGCATAAATTATCATTTCATAATTTTAATAGACCACAAGATTTCATATTTCCATTTCTCATAAACATACGTCCCATGCATAGAGACAAAAATATCATTCATATGGATTGAACACCTGGTAACCGACATTCACAATATGCATATAAGAATATCCCCATCATTCCGGGATCCTCCTTCGGACATGATATAAATTTCGAAGTACTAAAGCATCCGGTACTTTGGATGGGGCTTGTTGGGCCCGATAGATCTATCTTTAGAGTTCGCGTCAATTAGGGTGTCTGTTCCCTAATTCTTAGATTACCAGACTATATAAAAAGGGGCATATTCGACTTCGATAATTCAACCATAGAATGTAGTTTCGATTACTTGTGTCTATATCGTAAAACATTTATAAAAGCAACGCATGTATTCTCAGTTCCAAAAATATATATAAAAAGGGAGTAATGAAAACTCACCTAATGTATTTTGTAGTAAAAATACATATGACAATATTGAACAATGCAGGGTTGACCTCGGATTCACGAACCTATATCATTTGTATATTTATTAATACACATAATCGTAATTCGAACAAATTTATTTATTATATCTTAATTTATATATTATATATTTAAATTTGTATATATATTCAAAATGATTAATATCTATAGTCATATTAATATATATTTGGTTAGTATTATATTAAAATACTTAATTTGTTATATATGAATATTTATATATAACATGTTAATATGATTAATAAATATTTATATGTAATATTACTAAAAATATATTTGATATACAAAATGTTTATTTGGTAACATAATATCAATAATAGTAATAAAAGTTGTTTTTGCTTATAATGATAATATACTACTAATAAAATAATGATTTTATAAATAATAATAATAATAATACTAATACCTATCTTAATAACTACAATGATAATAATACGACTAATAATAATAAAGTTAGTCATGATAATTCTAAAAAAAATTTAAGTGATAATACTAACAATAATAAAGATAATATCCTATGTTACCTTAATAATAATAGTCACATAGTTAATAATAATAACCAACATAATATTAGTAAAACTAATAATAATATGTATACATAAAATTCATATTTACAGTAATAATATTAGCAACATAGTAACAATAAAGATAAAGATTCATATTAATAAAAATGGTAATAATAATAACAATAAAAAAAATGCTACCTCACTAGAAATGGTCCAAAAATAAAAACTGCCTTGCTTAGTCTCGAACCCAAGACCTCCTACTAACTCAAACACCCACTCCAACCAACTGAACCATTCTATTTTTCTGTTATTATTTGTATTTTAAATATATTTACTAGATATATTCGGTTTTCATTTCCTCTCATCAAAACACACATTCAATCTTGGATCATGAAGCCTACTCAATACTCCATTTGCAAACCCACAGCCCAATTGAAAACCGGCCCAACAATCAAAGCCCAACTAAACCCAATCCAAGAATTAGATTTAAGAACCCGTAAAAAAAAATTGGTGATTGTGTTTGCTTTATAAACTGGAACCAAAAATCAAACGCCACAACCTTATCTTATTCCTCTCTTCGGTCATCATCTCCATAATCATTCGCCATCATCATTTAAACTATCATCTTTCATAACCGTATTCATCATCATTATCATACCATCCATATTTGAATCACCATCATCATTAATATTGTCTTCTGTTTCTTCCTCGCCTCCATCCTCGTTTGCATAACTTCATAGTATCATCACCACATTATCACGTATCTACTGTTCATCATCATCATCTTCCTTGCATAGTTTACGGTTGTAGTAGATAATGAAACAGAATAAAAGAAACTAGTAGTAGCGTATAGTAGCGAATTGTGGTAGTGGGTTTTGGTATTTTACGGCTGTTTCTGGTTGACAACGAACCAGAAAAAATATAGAAAAGCTAGCAGCTGTAGCTGAAGCGAATTGCAGTGTTTTTAGGTGATTGATAGAAGATGTTGTTGTTGTGGCTCAAATGAAAACGTAATTAGAATAGTAGCCGGGTTTAATGGTAGCGGTTATGGTGGTTCTTTATTTAAGAGAGAGTGATGAGAGAGAGAGAGATGGTGAGAGGATGTTGTGGTAGTGGTGGCAGCCGGTGATGGGTTCAAGAATCAAAAGCTGAAATGAATTAGTGATGATGGTTGTTTGTAAGGGTGTTGTTGGTTTTCGAATACAAAACATGAAGTTAGAGAAGTTTGTAGGTGGGTTTTCGATGAACAGAAACAAGTAGATGTAGCAGCAACGAGTAGTGAACAAATAAGTTGTGGTTGTTCTTACTACCGAATTTATGGTTCACGAAAATATATAGAGAGAGAGTAGAGAGAGATGAGATAGAGAGGGTGGTTGGGTGGTGTTTGTGATGCTCTGATGGTGGGTGGTCATGATGGCGGGTATGGTGTTGCCATGGTGGCTCCGGTGGTGAGGATGATGGTGGTGTTTGTGCTCGATCTCGATAAGTGATGGTGGTGATTCATATATCATGTATATCATACATTTATATAAATAAAGTAGTGATGCAAGAAACAAGAAACAACTATGCACACAGTAACATTAAACAATAATCTCAATGATATTTTTTTTAATAGTAAAGCAGCCATTTGATTTGGATTTATATACCGACAGTTTTCACGGGATATGTCCATTGCTAAACAGTTACGGATAAAAGTGTTCTTAAAAATCCCAACTTTTTAGATTAAACATATTTAATTATTCCACTCATTACCTGTTTGAAACTTGGCCAAAAAGGTACGAAAATTATTTATTTTCTGTTCCGATTTATATGTACGGAGTACTAATATTTAAATTTAAAAAGTTAAAAATATTTTTAACAAATCTGAAATCTTCGTAATTGATTTACAGTTCAACTTTTATTTTAGATTTTTCATAAACTTATGTTAAATCTATATGAACGCTAACGAAATGTCAACCGAGTGTTACAGACGTTTACTAATTAAGCTCGAAATCATTTATTTTTAATATATTCTCTTTCTATATATAAACAGTTTTATATAGCATGGTTAACTACAAAAAAATATATATTATATATTCTTAAGCAATTAGGTTTAATATAATATAATTTATATATTTACAAGTAATATTTATACACATAATTATATATATATTTATATATTTATAATAATAGTTTTCATTACATTGCATATTATTTTACGTATTTATTTCCAACAATTTAATCATACAATAGTTCCAATAATATTTCAAATTATAATATATTTATATATGTATCTATTTACAAATAGTTGTTCGTGAATCGTCGGGAACAGTCGAAAGTCAATTAAATATACAAAACAGTTCAAAGTTTTTGAGACTCAACATTACGGACTTTGCTTATCGTGTCTGAATCATATAAGAATAAAGTTTAAATTTGGTCGGAAATTGCCGGGTCGTCACAGTACCTACCCGTTAAAGAAATTTCGTCCCGAAATTTGAGTGAGGTGGTCATGGTTGACAATAAAAATGTTTTCATGACGAATATGAGTTGATAAATAGAGTTTTATCATCATTGAATAATATGGACAAAACGATTCAATTAATCGAAGCGTATGAATGAAGCTATCACAAAATAGTGAAATGAGAAAGATAAGTTTCATCATACTTTTGACTAGTCATGGTTGAATTTAGGAAATAAGGTTCGTTTTAACTTCTGACGTTGTCTAGGTTGAATTCCGGAATTCAAGGGATTTTAAGAAAATTTTCCGAAATTTAAAAGATTTGATTCTTCGGCGAATAAGGGAATTAAGATCTCTATAAATAAATACGATGATCTGCCTCGATTACTCTGTCTGATATTTCCATTATAAATTTACCTTTTCCGTCTCATTAGTTTCCACCACTTCTATACCTTCTTTCTCAGTTCATATATCCAAAATATTATAATAATGCTTAATCCGGTTCTAATCCTTGTTCTTATTCTGACTATCGCAATGATCGTTCTTCTTTTCCAACTCCCACCGGAAGAATCTGTTTATTTCTACTATGCTCTAGGGATTGTTGTATTTATAATCCTCCCGTGTCTTTATATTGCTATACGCACTGATATCCACAGGTTGTAATTTCGGTGTTGTTGTTGGGCTTTATATTTTCCCTTATATGTCGGAGTTTCATGTTCTTGTTTTCTCTTCCCGACTTTAAATCAAGCGAATAATGGTCCAGAATTTGTAAGTATGGATTTTGAAATGAACATAGTTAATGTTCTAAGAAGGGAATCGTAATGGCATGATCTTGATTTATCAAATTACCAGAATATCCGAAAAGATAGGACTATCAAGAAGATATGTTCTTAATATATTTAGAGATTGAGTAGAATGCCAGAGTCGTGTAAATAGCACATGATAATGATACTGTGAATCATCACATTTCATTAGAAACTCAGCATGAATTACTGTAATATAATCACGTTGATCAAGTGTCATTATATTATACTAACTCACGCAACAGTTCCCAATATTACTTCAATAGCATTCATATTCTAAACTCGAAAGTTTACAGAATATAGAAACTAACAGTTTCTATATGATGTAATACTGATTGCACGAAGAGATTAATGATTTCGGATAAGAATAGTTATGAAAATATCTTCAGAAATATGGAGAATATTTATAATGAAAGATACGATAATATCTTTGAATATCTAAGATTAAAGGATGATAGAAACTATTGTCTGCAAGGGTTTAGAGTAAGGAACAAGATATTCACTAAAGACTTTAGCGAACATTGAATCATTTGGATTCTTTGAAGTCAAACTTATTCTTTGTGATTTGTCCACGGCTTTCTTCATAGTTTCGCATAATCTGCTTTTCGGTACTAAATTTTCTATTGAATGTTTTCAATAATGATACCCAGAAAGCACGAAGAGGTATATAATTTCGGACGAGAATATTTATGAAAATATCCTCAGAAATATCGAAGATATTGATGATGATATTTTGGAATTTCTAAGTTCGATGGTTGATGGAGAAAAATTTTTCGCAAGATTTTAACATGACTTCGGAGCAAGATATTCTCTAAAGATTTCAACGGATCCAGAATTATCTGGATTCTTTGAATATAGGGTATGGTCCTTGTATTTATCCTTGGTCTCCTTCATGGTTAACTCTATCCGTTTTCCAGTTCCAACGTTTCTGAGCTTTTCCAACATACTAATCTTTATCATCAAACTTTCGATAATTAAGGTCGTTTACGGTTGTCTATGGTTTCTGTTGCTTCATTCAGCTTTTTCAACATTCAGAGTATTGATTTGTGACAGAGTGCTTTTCAGAATTTCAGAACGAGAGATCATAATTCTAAGAGATAAATGTCATACATATAACTGTTGATGTAGATATGCTGTGAGTTTTCAAAGTACTGATTGCTGATTCCTGGTAATTATTATGGCAGTTCTCGTTACAAGATGCGGATGAGTATATGATAGGGTTTCAATGAAGAAATATAATGATTTATCGGAGAGATTTAAACCAAGAAGCAACGAGATTGCTGGTACGTCTGCTAGTAATATGGCAAAATATGGAAGGTTCCCCGGAAACAATAAAAGAACATACATAATAATCAAGGTGATAATAAGGTTGTTTCGAACGAAAAGTCAAAGTTGATTTGCTGAAGCTGTGACAAAATTTGCTACTTTGAAAAGAGATCGCAAAGTTATTTTTGCTAATAAATGCCAAAAGATCTGACGCGGCTACGTGTTAAACTTTTACTCAGTTGCCGAGAGTTTCCAGGTGCATAACTAAATGCATAAATCTTTCCCTCCGTAGATGAAGTGCGGTTGGTTCATCCTCTTGATGGAGGTGTTTTCAAGAATCATGAAAAGTTTGAACGCAGATTGTAATTGTCAAGATACAAATGAGGTTTAAGATGAAATCAAGTGGCAAACTTGAAGAATTGTTTAGTTTCATATGTTATAATCAATATTTTAATTCATTTTAATTGTCCAGTGTTGGTAGTCCACAGTTGATAGTCCACAGTAACAGTCCAGTAATTCATATATAGTTTAATATATAATATTCGAATTAACTAATAAATATCGTGACCCGTGTACATGTCTCAGACTCGATTACAACTCAAAGTATATATATTATTTGAGAATCAACCTCAACCCTGTATAGAGAACTCGATCATTACTGCATATAGAGTGTCTATGGTGATTCCAAATAATATATATAGATGCGTCGATATGATACGTCAAAACCTTGTATACATGTCCCGATATTTAAAGTGCGTAAAATAAATAACAGAAATTAAATGACGATAAATAAAATTGCGAGAATGTAAATTGCGATAAATAAACTGCGATAAATAAATTGCGATAATTAAACGGTAATACGGAATTAACAGTTAGCTAGGAACAGTTAGCTAGGATTTTGTCAGCGTGGATTCTTAATAGAATTTCATATTGTTAATTAGTCTGTTTCTAATCAATTTTTATTGTGTCCATTATTTCTTCATTATGCCACTTGTTGGATTCTGATAGGTCAAAATCCAAATATGTATTTGGATGAATATGGTTATTCGGTGGTGAACGGATTTGCATATCGGTGGATGTAAGTAGGATAGTATATGACTATTGAAACAGATTCGAAGAACGTACAATGTAACTTATTAACGTGAAATTTAAATATTCCTCAGATATTACTTACCCGTTAAAATATTTTCACCATTAACAGTTTGTACAAGAGAATTTTTAATTACAATATTTATGAAAACATATATATACATATATATTTTCTTCAGATGTATTCATGGATTTAATGAGTTAATATGATATTAAACTCATTTGCTTTTCGGTTGGAACTAGGATAAATAATCTCTAAAACTTTAGAGATTACATATTCGCCATGTCGAACGAAGATAAATGAGATAGAACGATACGTAGAACGAAGATCATAATCAAAGTACAGATGATGATATTGAAGCATGGATTATTGATGGTACTGGTGCTGTTATTGATGGTTCCATTGGTGCCGGTGATGTTGCTGAAGCTGGTAAATTTTGCACCATATTCTCCCAAATGATTACTCGAGCGCGAAATTCGTTGACTTCTTCTATTAATCCGGGATGATTGTCGGTTGAAACGAGCGGATGAATAAGGTTCAGAATTATGGATAGAATATAATCGTGTCGAACTACTCTGGAACTGAGGCTGAAAATGGTGTTACGAACAGGTTCGCTGGTAAGTGCTTCAGGTTCTTCATCAAAAGGTGAATTCGGTTAGTAGAAGGGATTGCCTTCTGCGCGTTTCTATTGATTAAGTCGACTACGAACCCATCAGATGAATTGATAATGACTGATTTTTTGATTCATTCTGGTGTCGTTGCTTTCGAAGCTTAGATGACTATCCATTCTGAATAACTGTCGGGATAACTATCAGAATAGCTGTCGGAATCCGAGGGACTCGAACTGGTTGGAGTATTCATCTCATACGATCAGATGAAGGATTTTCGATAAGAAATAGATTATAGGATGTAGATTAGTACCCTGCAATACATAATTTACATATGCATATATAATACTAAAATCCCATAAGTTACGGAGGAATCTACGGAAGTTGTCATACAAAGTTACAGTAACAGATACGCTAAGATATGAATTAGCAGATATGCTAAGATATGAATTTTGTCTATACACTAATCATGCACTCAATGCAATAAGATGTGTCTAGACTAAGGATGGTAAGCAAGTGATTCTCTAAGAATGATAAGCAAGTAATTTTCGACACGAAATGATAAGCAAAACTTTTGACATGCAGACACGGTCGAAGTCCAGACTCACTAATGCATCCTAACGACTATCAGTTAGATACACTAATGCGAGACCCGATTCGCTAAGACCACCGCTCTGATACCAACTGAAAGGACCCGTCTTAATCCATCCGGACGAAGTCCATATCGATTATAAACGATTCCCAACAGTTGATTACATCGCGAGGTACTTGACCTCTATATGATACTTTTTACAAACATTGCATTCGTTTTGAAAAGACAATCTTTCATTACATCTGAAGTTGACTGACATGCATACCATTTCATAATATATCTAATTATAATTATCTTAATAATAATCTTGATGAACTCAACGACTCGAATGCAACGTCTTTTGAAATATGTCATGAATGACTCCAAGTAATATCTTTAAAATGATCAAATTGCACAGCGGAAGATTTCTTTCGTACCTGAGAATAAACATGCTTTCAAGTGTCAACCAAAAGGTTGGTGAGTTCATTAGTTTAGCATAAATTATCATTTCATAATTTTAATAGACCACAAGATTTCATATTTCCATTTCTCATAAACATACGTCCCATGCATAGAGACAAAAATATCATTCATATGGATTGAACACCTGGTAACCGACATTCACAATATGCATATAAGAATATCCCCATCATTCCGGGATCCTCCTTCGGACATAATATAAATTTCGAAGTACTAAAGCATCCGGTACTTTGGATGGGGCTTGTTGGGCCCGATAGATCTATCTTTAGAGTTCGCGTCAATTAGGGTGTCTGTTCCCTAATTCTTAGATTACCAGACTATATAAAAAGGGGCATATTCGACTTCGATAATTCAACCATAGAATGTAGTTTCGATTACTTGTGTCTATATCGTAAAACATTTATAAAAGCAATGCATGTATTCTCAGTCCCAAAAATATATATAAAAAGGGAGTAATGAAAACTCACCTAATGTATTTTGTAGTAAAAATACATATGACAATATTGAACAATGCAGGGTTGGCCTCGGATTCACGAACCTATATCATTTGTATATTTATTAATACACATAATCGTAATTCGAACAAATTTATTTATTATATCTTAATTTATATATTATATATTTAAATTTGTATATATATTCAAAATGATTAATATCTATATAGTCATATTAATATATATTTGGTTAGTATTATATTAAAATACTTAATTTGTTATATATGAATATTTATATATAACATGTTAATATGATTAATAAATACTTATATGTAATATTACTAAAAATATATTTGATATACAAAATGTTTATTTGGTAACATAATATCAATAATAGTAATAAAAGTTGTTTTTGCTTATAATGATAATATACTACTAATAAAATAATGATTTTATAAATAATAATAATAATAATACTAATACCTATCTTAATAACTACAATGATAATAATACGACTAATAATAATAAAGTTAGTCATGATAATTCTAAAAAAATTTTAAGTGATAATACTAACTGTAACGACCCGCACTTTTCCGATCGTTCTATACGTATGAGATTAATATTTACATAAATTAAACCTTACCAACATGATAAGCAATCCAAATTGTTGAGACTTATGTTTTTGAAAAGAGTTTTACACAACGTTTGACTGTCTAGTTTGACCGATGATATCACGAACTATACAATATATGATAATTATACATACATATTTAACATGATCTAAGGATGTTTTAATATCTCATTTTGTATTAATAACAAAAAGTCATAAGTATATTTTGAAACTACTAACTTAAGTTTTCAAAACAATAACCTACGTAACGTTATTTGACATAAATACTGATGATTTATAATGTTTATACATATATCGTATAAGTAATGTATTTAATCATTTTTAAAGGGCTTTTATACATAAAACAATATAAGTATATTTACAAAAGATAGTTATATTTGAATTCTCGTTCCGTTTCCTCAATAATCCTATACGTATATCTAGGGTACTATACACAGCTTCTAGAAGTATTTACTATTGGTATATACCAATAGAAATCTTCAATTATTGGAATAATATGTCATTCATGACATAATAAATTTTAACTTATCTTAGATATTTTCACTAAAAACCAAATTTTCAAGCCTATAAATAAGCACCATTTCTAACTCATTTTTACACATTCATTTTCCAAATTTTACTTCCAATTTTCACACACACTTGCAAGAACTCTCTCAACTTTTATTTTACTACTTCTTTCCAGCAACTTTACATTTTAAACTTGAGGTAAAAACTCTACTTCAACTCTTTTTCAATTCATATATTTAAAGCTATATATATAAGAGTTTATAAACTAGAACATAGTTTGAATGATTTCAACTTGTTCGCAAACTAAATAGATCCTTCTAACTTAACTTTTAAAATACTTCAAGACCTGTAACATATCTTAATTATATGCTAACTTAACAAGGTATAACTTGGTTTTTCAAAGAACACCTTAAAAACTGAATTTACGACGTCGGAGTGCAACCGGGGGCTGTTTTGGGTTGGATAATTAAAAACCATCTTAAACTTTGAATTGGAGGTTTATTTTCTGGAAAAATGATTTTTACTATGAATATGATAACACATAAAAATTTCATGATTTAACTCAAAGTATAAGTATTTTTAGAAAAATAATCATTTGAGGTTGTTTACATGATGGAAAATGATTAACTTCATAAGTTTCACTAAAGTTTGACCTATGCCGTGTGATTTTGAATACAAACTAAGGTATTTACAGTTCATAGTCTTAAAGAGGGACTCGATCCAAGGAGATGGCAAGTTGAATCAACGAAAACGGAGTTGTAACGAAGAAACTATGACCGAAACAAAATCGGATATCCAAGACTAGTTTAGCCACGAAAATAATTGGGAAAAAATTAAATAAATCACATCTTTTTAAGTTAACATGATATTTTATATATATGTACTTATAATTCAATTTTATATGGTTCAGGATCACTCGTAAACAACACGAGAAGATTAATCATAAGATCCCATGATTGTACGCAACACGTCATTTGACAACACCGGTACTTTATGTACGCAACACGTCATTTGACAACACCGGTACCATGGGTCAAGATTAATCTCGACCAATACATATACGATGGGGTTTTATTTATTTCGTTGGGGGTTTTATTTATTTCATTGCGGGTATATTAAACATCTAAAAATGAACCATTAAAATTGAATTACTAACAACGAACTGCTAACTACGGACTAAGGAATTATTCAAAGTATTAAAAGTATAACAAGTATATATATGTGACGTTTGTTTAAAAAGAAAAGGTATTGATATATTATATATGGATAGGTTCGTGATATCAACCGGAGACCAAGTCAAATTATATATATATCTTCAAGACGAAAGTGAGTATATAGTCCCACTTTTAAACTCTAAATATTTCAGGATGAGAATACATGCATTTTATGTTTTACGTTATGGACACAAGTAACTGAAAAATATATTCTACGTTGAGTTGTACCACTGGCATACTTCCCTGTAGCTTGGTAACTAATATTTACAGCGGTATTGTAAACGCGAATCCTGTTGATAGATCTATCGGGCCTGACAACCCCAACCGGACTGGACGACCAGTATTCAACGGTTGCACAGTACTTCGTTTCGTGACTACACTTGGTACGGTGTAGTAAGATTTCATAATAAAGGGAATATGCGACGTGATTAAATGTTAAGTATGGTTACCAAGTGCTCAACCACTTAGAATATTTTTATTAAACTGTTTATATACGAAATCTTGTGGTCTATATATATATATTGCTGCCGGCATTAAACCTATATCTCACCAACTTTATGTTGACCTTTTAAAACATGTCTATTCTCAGGTGATTACTAAAGCTTCCGCTGCATAATGTTGAATTTGAGCAGGATCTTGCGTACGCATATTTGTGTCAAAAATAAAACTGCATACCCGAGGATCTGTGTTGTAAAATATGCTAGAAACCGTGTTGTTATCATTATATGTAAAGTTTGTAAGTCGAAGATTATCGCTAAACGATAATCATTTTTATGTTGTCCAAAGCTTGTAACAAAAATAAGAATCATGGTTTGTAATGTATAATATATGCAGTTTTTCTTTTAAAAATGTCGCATATAGAGGTCAATACCTCGCAATGAAATCATACGTTATTTAACACGTTCTTATGGTTAAGGACGGGTTATGACACTAACAATAATAAAGATAATATCTTATGTTACCTTAATAATAATAGTCACATAGTTAATAATAATAACCAACATAATATTAGTAAAACTAATAATAATATGTATACATAAAATTCATATTTACAGTAATAATATTAGCAACATAGTAACAATAAAGATAAAGATTCATATTAATAAAATAAAAATAGTAATAATAATAACAATAAAAAAAAATGCTACCTCACTAGAAATGGTCCAAAAATAAAAACTGCCTTGCTTAGTCTCGAACCCAAGACCTCCTGCTAACTCAAACACCCACTCCAACCAACTGAACCATTCTATTTTTCTGTTATTATTTGTATTTTAAATATATTTACTAGATATATTCGGTTTTCATTTCCTCTCATCAAAACACACATTCAATCTTGGATCATGAAGCCTACTCAATACTCCATTTGCAAACCCACAGCCCAATTGAAAACCGGCCCAACAATCAAAGCCCAACTAAACCCAATCCAAGAATTAGATTTAAGAACCCGTAAAAAAAAAAATTGGTGATTGTGTTTGCTTTATAAACTGGAACCAAAAATCAAACGCCACAACCTTATCTTATTCCTCTCTTCGGTCATCATCTCCATCAATCATTCGCCATCATCATTTAAACTATCATCTTTCATAACCGTATTCATCATCATTATCATACCATCCATATTTGAATCACCATCATCATTAATATTGTCTTCTGTTTCTTCCTCGCCTCCATCCTCGTTTGCATAACTTCATAGTATCATCACCACATTATCACATATCCACTGTTCATCATCATCATCTTCCTTACATAGTTTACGGTTGTAGTAGATAATGAAACAGAATAAAAGAAACTAGTAGTAGCGTATAGTAGCGAATTGTGGTAGTGGGTTTTGGTATTTTACGGCTGTTTCTGGTTGACAACGAACCAGAAAAAATATAGAAAAGCTAGCAGCTGTAGCTGAAGCGAATTGCAGTGTTTTTAGGTGATTGATAGAAGATGTTGTTGTTGTGGCTCAAATGAAAACGTAATTAGAATAGTAGCCGGGTTTAATGGTAGCGGTTATGGTGGTTCTTTATTTAAGAGAGAGTGATGAGAGAGAGAGATGGTGAGAGGATGTTGTGGTAGTGGTGGCAGCCGGTGATGGGTTCAAGAATCAAAAGCTGAAACGAATTAGTGATGATGGTTGTTTGTAAGGGTGTTGTTGGTTTTCGAATACAAAACATGAAGTTAGAGAAGTTTGCAGGTGGGTTTTCGATGAACAGAAACAAGTAGATGTAGCAGCAACGAGTAGTGAACAAATAAGTTGTGGTTGTTCTTACTACCGAATTTATGGTTCACGAAAATATATAGAGAGAGAGTAGAGAGAGACGAGATAGAGAGGGTGGTTGGGTGGTGTTTGTGATGCTCTGATGGTGGGTGGTCATGATGGCGGGTATGGTGTTGCCATGGTGGCTCCGGTGGTGAGGATGATGGTGGTGTTTGTGCTCGATCTCGATAAGTGATGGTGGTGATTCATATATCATGTATATCATACATTTATATAAATAAAGTAGTGATGCAAGAAACAAGAAACAACTATGCACACAGTAACATTAAACAATAATCTCAATGATATTTTTTTTTAATAGTAAAGCAGCCATTTGATTTGGATTTATATACCAACAGTTTTCACGGGATATGTCCATTGCTAAACAGTTACGGATAAAAGTGTTCTTAAAAATCCCAAATTTTTAGATTAAACATATTTAATTATTCCACTCATTGCCTGTTTGAAACTTGGTCAAAAAGGTACGAAAATTATTTATTTTCTGTTCCGATTTATATGTACGGAGTACTAATATTTAAATTTAAAAAGTTAAAAATATTTTTAACAAATCTGAAATCTTCGTAATTGATTTACAGTTCAACTTTTATTTTAGATTTTTCATAAACTTATGTTAAATCTATATGAACGCTAACGAAATGTCAACCGAGTGTTACAGACGTTTACTAATTAAGCTCGAAATCATTTATTTTTAATATATTCTCTTTCTATATATAAACAGTTTTATATAGCATGGTTAACTACAAAAAAATATATATTATATATTCTTAAGCAATTAGGTTTAATATAATATAATTTATATATTTACAAGTAATATTTATACACATAATTATATATATATTTATATATTTATAATAATAGTTTTCATTACATTGCATATTATTTTACGTATTTATTTCCAACAATTTAATCATACAATAGTTCCAATAATATTTCAAATTATAATATATTTATATATGTATCTATTTACAAATAGTTGTTCGTGAATCGTCGGGAACAGTCGAAAGTCAATTAAATATACAAAACAATTCAAAGTTTTTGAGACTCAACATTACGGACTTTGCTTATCGTGTCTGAATCATATAAGAATAAAGTTTAAATTTGGTCGGAAATTGCCGGGTCGTCACATAGGACGCCGTCCAGCATCTTGAAACAGGACGCCGTCCTGGATTTGAAGACGCCGTCTAGCTCTTAAGGACGGGACGCCGTCCAGCCTTTTTGGACGCCGTCCCGTAGTAGGTTTCAGCCGACTTTTGTGCTTTTTACCTACTTTCTCCACTTTAAAACTACTGTTTTGAGGGACTGTTTCATGACTTACGAACCAGAGAGTACAGAGACGATTTTTAGGAGCAAAATTGGAGAACTCCAAGCTCTTGGAAGAGGCTCAACATCAAGACATCAAAGATCAAAACCTTCATCATCCAAGAACTCCTTGTTCTTGTAGGTTATTCCTTGTTCTAAAACAATGATTTCAGTTGTTAATCTGATTGTTATGTTGTCTGTTACCATGATTGTTGGCTAGTTTCTATAATGTTTGTCTAGATTAATAACCAAGGTATTGGATGTAATCTTATTGATTGAATGTATTATGTGTGATAGATTAAAACTTGAATTAAGAACCATGCTTATTGTTGTTAAAATCATTTGTATCTAGTTAATTGATATGTTGTTGATAAAGAGAACTCTTGTTGATGTATCATATTGATTTACAATCAACTTGTCTTAGATTGATTGTTTACTAAACCGGACCAAGGGGGTAAACTAGATTAAAATGGTTAAACAAAATAGGAATGAATTGTGTAGAGCGAACGCAAAGACAATTGTTATTCAAGTCTTTGATCTAGCTAATCAACTAGTCACAAACGAAAAGGTCTAAGTAACAGGGAACCCTCACTTAGTAATTCTAGTTTGAGTACTCGCTAAAGAGAACTCTTGGCGGGTCGATTTAGGTGATTAGCATGCTTATAATAGTTATTTGATTACAAATACAAGAACCATAGTGAAAAGGGAACCCTTGATCTTGTGATTGTGTTTGCGTGTTTATTCAAGAGAACTCTTAGTGAACCTATTAGATAACTTACACACATAATTATTCAATCAGGCCTTAATATCAAAACTTACATCCAATACCGAGGGTAAAATATCTAGATGAACATTTCATCTCTTTGATTTAAATCAAAACTATCTTACTTGCTTTCTTTGCATTTATTTTCATCTTATAAATTTAAAAGACCAAAAATATTGTTTTTACATTTAACCTTCTCTGATTTGGCTAAATCGTTAAATGGCCACCAAAACATAAAACTTGTACCTTTAAGTTTCATTTACTTAGTTAATCATAATATAGTTTCTAATTCTAGTTTGGCTAATACAACTGTCCTTGGAACGATACACGGAACTAAACCAGTTACTATAATACTACACGATCGGGTACACTTCCCGTTAGTGTGTAGAAATCTTTAATCGGTAAGTATTCCCGCCTGTCACGCGGGTGACCCGGGTTCGTTCCCCGGCAGCGGCGCCAAAAACTTGATGTGCGAGAAGTGTCGTATAAATTGTCATATAAAATAATATGAAAAAATACCGATTAAAGATTTCTACACACTAACGGGCAGTGTACCCGATCGTGTAGTATTATAGTAACTGGTTTAGTTCCGTGTATCGTTCCAAGGACAGTTGTATTAGCTAAACTAGAATTAGAAACTATATTATGATTAACTAAGTAAATGAAACTTAAAGGTACAAGTTTTATGTTTTGGTGGCCATTTAACGATTTAGCCAAATCAGAGAAGGTTAAATGTAAAAACAATATTTTTGGTCTTTTAAATTTATAAGATGAAAATAAATGCAAAGAAAGCAAGTAAGATAGTTTTGATTTAAATCAAAGAGATGAAATGTTCATCTAGATATTTTACCCTCGGTATTGGATGTAAGTTTTGATATTAAGGCCTGATTGAATAATTATGTGTGTAAGTTATCTAATAGGTTCACTAAGAGTTCTCTTGAATAAACACGCAAACACAATCACAAGATCAAGGGTTTCCTTTTCACTATGGTTCTTGTATTTGTAATCAAATAACTATTATAAGCATGCTAATCACCTAAATCGACCCGTCAAGAGTTCTCTTTAGCGAGTACTCAAACTAGAATTACTAAGTGAGGGTTCCCTATTACTTAGACTTTTTCGTTTGTGATTAGTTGATTAGCTAGATCATAGACTTGAATAACAATTGTCTTTGCGTTCGCTCTACACAATTCATTCCTATTTTGTTTAACCATTTTAATCTAGTTTACCCCTTGGTCCGGTTTAGTACACAATCAATCTAAGACAAGTTGATTGTAAATCAATATGATACATCAACAAGAGTTCTCTTTATCAACAACATATCAATTAACTAGATACAAATGATTTTAACAGCAATAAGCATGGTTCTTAATTCAAGCTTTAATCTATCACACATAATACATTCAATCAATAAGATTACATCCAATACCTTGGTTATTAATCTAGACAAACATTATAGAAACTAGCCAACAATCATGGTAACAGACAACATAACAATCAGATTAACAACTGAAATCATTGTTTTAGAACAAGGAATAACCTACAAGAACAAGGAGTTCTTGGATGATGAAGGTTTTGATCTTTGATGTTGAGCCTCTTCCAAGAGCTTGGAGTTCTCCAATTTTTCTCCTAAAAATCGTCTCTGTACTCTCTGGTTCGTAAGTTATGAAACAGTCCCTCAAAACAGTAGTTTTAAAGTGGAGAAAGTAGGTAAAAAGCACAAAAGTCGGCTGAAACCTACTACGGGACGGCGTCCAAAAAGGCTGGACGGCGTCCCGTCCTTAAGAGCTAGACGGCGTCTTCAAATCCAGGACGGCGTCCTGTTTCAAGATGCTGGACGGCGTCCTATAACCCCGGACGGCGTCCAGATATGCTGAAATCCACTGTTTCGCTTTCTTTTCAATCCTCTTTTATTTGGACGAAGCCTAACACCTTGGAAGCTTTGTTTTACCATTTTAGAGCACTAAATAGACCTTAAGTCGTATCGGGATCAACCAATGTCATAAATCATCAAAACTCTTTGTAAATCACTCTTCCGATACAAATTTACGCATCTTGGATTATCACTTGTAGAAACGCCTTCATTATCCTCGATTCTAGAGCATTTTACACGATATTGCGATAGATATATATGATGTTATTGAGCAATATCACACTGCCATTAGGTCTCTATGCACCATTTTATATCACAAGATACAAACAGACTCTGAAACTATTGTCGTTAAAATAAGAGACTTCAATACACTTTTTTTTACGACGATTTTTTGGCATCAGTAGATCATTTCTTTCAACGACCCTCATCATTTGCACGTAACACACACGTTCGGGTGGAAACCCGAACCCGATCGACGGTACCCAGGAACACATCCATTCGGGCAGTGGTTCCGGGTAGGTTATAGTCCCACTTTTAAAATCTTATATTTTTGGGATGAGAATACATGTAGGTTTTATAAATGATTTACAAAATAGACACAAGTACGTGAAACTACATTCTATGGTTGAATTATCGAAATCGAATATGCCCCTTTTTATTAAGTCTGGTAATCTAAGAATTAGGAAACAGACACCCTAATTGACGCGAATCCTAAAGATAGATCTATTGGGCCTAACAAACCCCATCCAAAGTACCGGATGCTTTAGTACTTCGAAATTTATATCATATCCGAAGGGTGTCCCGGAATGATGGGGATATTCTTATATATGCATCTTGTTAATGTCGGTTACCAGGTGTTCACCATATGAATGATTTTTATCTCTATGTATGGGATGTGTATTGAAATATGAAATCTTGTGGTCTATTATTATGATTTGATATATATAGGTTAAACCTATAACTCACCAACATTTTTGTTGACGTTTTAAGCATGTTTATTCTCAGGTGATTATTAAGAGCTTCCGCTGTCGCATACTTAAATAAGGACGAGATTTGGAGTCCATGCTTGTATGATATTGTGTAAAAACTGCATTCAAGAAACTTATTTTGTTGTAACATATTTGTATTGTAAACCATTATGTAATGGTCGTGTGTAAACAGGATATTTTAGATTATCATTATTTGATAATCTACGTAAAGCTTTTTAAACCTTTATTGATGAAATAAAGGTTATGGTTTGTTTTAAAATGAATGCAGTCTTTGAAAAACGTCTCATATAGAGGTCAAAACCTCGCAACGAAATCAATTAATATGGAACGTTTTTAATCAATAAGAACGGGACATTTCAGTTGGTATCCGAGCGTTGGTCTTAGAGAACCAGAATTTTGCATTAGTGTGTCTTATCGAGTTTGTTAGGATGCATTAGTGAGTCTGGACTTCGACCGTGTTTACTTGAAAAATGATTGCTTAACAAATTTTGTTGGAAACTATATATTTTTAACATGTGAATATTATGTGATATATTAATCTCTTAACGCGTTTGATATTATGTGATAGATGTCTACCTCTAGAACAAGTCCCATTGAGTCACCTAATAATAATGAAGAGTCAAATGTAAATTGGAATGATTCGTGGACTGATTCACAAGTTCCTGAAGAGGAACCGGAAGAAGAGTCGAAACCGGAAGAAGAATCGGAACCGGAAGAAGAATCGGAACCGGATGAAGAAATAGAACCGGTGGGGGAACTAATAAAATGGTTAAGTAAAAGAAAATCCTCAACCAACCGACCAAGGTTAATTATGGTCAATGGTGTTTCCGCCAAGGAAGCAAAATATTAGGAGGATTACCAATTCTCCGATGAATCGGATTCCGACGAGAATTCCGATGATGTTATAGAAATTACCCCAACTGAATTTAAAAAGGCAAAAGAAAATAATAAGGGAAAGGGCATAAAAATAGAGAAATCTAATTCCAACCCCGATGAACTTTATATGTATCGTCAACCCCTAAAGTCCTTAAGTTGTAACAATGACCCGGGAACCTCTAAACCACCAGGTTTTTCTAACCCAATGTGGAAAACTACGGCTCGTATTAGGGGAACACCATATATCCCTAGAAACTTGGCAAAACGAACCAAAACCAAAGAAGAAGAAACAAGCGAGTCGGAATAAGATAGTTGTATTCGTGTGGTGTAATATATGTAATATAGTGTGCTTATGCTTTATGATATATGTAAAAATTGCTTGTATTAATAAGTATTTTTTTTTATGAATCTAACTCTTGTCTATTTTACAGTATAAAAACACAAAATGGATAGACAACCCAATATTTTAAGAGACCTACCCGGAGACATGATTGATGAAATCTTGTCTAGAGTCGGTCAGAATTCTTCGGCACAACTATTTAAGGCGAGATCAGTTTGTAAGACATTCGAAGAACGTTCCAAGAATGCCTTGGTTTATAAAAGGCTTTCGTTCGAAAGATGGGGGATATCACATTGGGAAATCCATAAGTTACGATGTGTTTACTTTGACGCATATATTGCGGGGAACCCAAATGATATTTTACGCAATGGGTTAAGAAATTATTTTGACTCAATATATCCGAATATTGGACTTCGTGATTTAGAAAAAGCGGCTAACATGCAACATAAAGAAGCATGTTATGCTTACGGATTAGTAATGTTCGCTTCTCACCAAAGTGAGAACAAGAACATCGGGCTACAACTATTAAACAAAACGTTCCCACAAGTGACGGAGTCGGTAATTGGGGTAAGAAATGAGGTTTTTAGATTGTTACGGGACTGTTGGACATTACGTAACCCTCGTCCCTTTGACGACGTTACAACACGCTGTCTTATCAAAGGCCATAACGGTTATGTTCCACAAGACCAAGGATGAGAAGTAATCCTAGTAAAACCAGAATGCATGACTTGTTTCTGGACGTATGAATTACGTGTCTTTATTGCCTTTGCTGAACGACTTGTGTACTAGCTAGAATTATCTTCACAACCATCTTGTATCAAATTTATTGTGTGCTATATTTCATGCTATATGTAAAATAAGCGGTATTGTAAGTTTGTAAAATATTGTGTAAAAGTTTGAACGCGAAATATTATTATAATCAGTTTTTCATATAGAATTGTAGTAGTTGAATTGTATATTAGCTAGTAAGTATGAACTTAACGGGTAGGTACTACCCGAATTTAAACTTATAAAACGCTAATATGATGAAAAAGCTTTTATAAATGAGTTCATATTATGCTACGAAATACTATTAACTACTCTTAATATTCTGTATGATTAACTTGTTCCATTTGACTATTTTGAAGGAAATGGCACCGACTACTCGACACACCGTGAATATGAATGAAGAGGAATTCCGTACTTTTCTAGCTTCAAACATAGCCGCAGTACAGGCTGCGCTACATACCAACAATAACCTTGGATCTACCAGTACAGGAAATCGTGTAGGATGCACCTACAAAGAATTCACTGCCTGCAAACCTTTGGAATTTGATGGAACCGAAGGACCGATCGGATTGAAACGGTGGACCGAGAAGGTCGAATCGGTGTTTGCCATAAGTAAGTGTACTGAAGAGGACAAAGTGAAGTACGCTACGCATACCTTCATAGGTTCTGCGTTAACATGGTGGAATACCTATCTAGAGCAAGTGGGACAAGACGATGCGTACGCACTACCATGGTCAGCATTCAAGCACTTGATGAACGAGAAGTACCGTCCCAGAACCGAGGTCAATAAGCTCAAGACAGAACTTAGAGGGTTACAAACCCAAGGATTTGATATTACTACGTACGAAAGACAATTCACAGAATTGTGCCTATTGTGTCCGGGAGCATTCGAAGATGAGGAAGAGAAGATCGACGCGTTTGTGAAAGGATTACCGGAAAGAATCCAAGAAGATATAAGTTCACACGAGCCCGCCTCCATACAACAGGCATGTAGAATGGCTCACAAACTAGTGAACCAGATTGAAGAAAGAATTAAAGAACAGACTGCTGAAGAGGCCAATGTAAAGCAAGTCAAAAGAAAGTGGGAGGAAAACGGTGATAAGAATCACCAATACAACAACAACAGCAGATACAACAATAATCGCAACAATTATCCCAACAATCGCAACATCAATCGCAACTACAACAAACGGCCCAACAACAACAACAACAACAACAACAACAACAGATAATAAATTAAGTTGTCCATTGACGCCTTTGGATAATAACGTATTCTGAGTAGAGATTTTTGTGCTAAATTAAGTTGTCCATTGACGCCTTTGGATAATAAATTTTTACTCGAATTAGCAAATGGTAAATTAATTTCAGCAGATAATATATGTCGGAATCGAGAAATTAAACTGGTTAGCGAAACATTTAAGATTGATTTGATACCAGTAGAGTTAGGGAGTTTTGATGTGATAATCGGTATGGACTGGTTGAAAGAAGTGAAAGCAGAGATCGTTTGTTACAAAAATGCAATTCGCATTATACGAGAAAAAGGAAAACCCTTAATGGTGTATGGAGAAAAGGGCAACACGAAGCTACATCTTATTAGTAATTTGAAGGCATAAAAACTAATAAGAAAAGGTTGCTATGCTGTTCTAGCACACGTCGAGAAAGTACAAACTGAAGAAAAGAGCATCAATGATGTTCCCATTGCAAAAGAATTTCCCGATGTATTTCCGAAAGAATTACCGGGATTACCCCCACATCGATCCGTTGAATTTCAAATAGATCTTGTACCAGGAGCTGCACCAATAGCTCGTGCTCCTTACAGACTCGCACCCAGCGAGATGAAAGAACTGCAAAGCCAATTACAAGAACTTTTAGAGCGTGGTTTCATTCGACCAAGCACATCACCGTGGGGAGCTCCGGTTTTGTTTGTCAAGAAGAAAGATGGTACATTCAGGTTGTGTATCGACTACCGAGAGTTGAACAAACTTACCATCAATAACCGCTACCCACTACCGAGAATCGACGACTTATTTGATCAACTACAAGGCTTGTCTATTTATTCAAAGATTGACTTACGTTCCGGGTATCATCAAATGCGGGTGAAAGAAGATGATATTCCAAAGACTGCTTTCAGAATACGTTACGGTCATTACGAGTTTATGGTCATGCCGTTTGGTTTAACAAATGCACCAGCTGTGTTCATGGACCTTATGAACCGAGTGTGTGGACCATACCTTGACAAGTTTGTCATTGTTTTCATTGATGACATACTTATTTACTCAAAGAATGACCAAGAACACGGTGAACATTTGAGAAAGGTGTTAGAAGTATTGAGGAAGGAAGAATTGTACGCTAAGTTTTCAAAGTGTGCATTTTGGTTGGAAGAAGTTCAATTCCTCGGTCACATAGTGAACAAAGAAGGTATTAAGGTGGATCCGGCAAAGATAGAAACTGTTGAAAAGTGGGAAACCCCGAAAACTCCGAAACACATACGCCAGTTTTTAGGACTAGCTGGTTACTACAGAAGGTTCATCCAAGACTTTTCCAGAATAGCAAAACCCTTGACTGCGTTAACGCATAAAGGGAAGAAATTTGAATGGAATGATGAACAAGAGAAAGCGTTTCAGTTATTGAAGAAAAAGCTAACTACGGCACCTATATTGTCATTGTCGGAAGGGAATGATGATTTTGTGATTTATTGTGACACATCAAAGCAAGGTCTGGGTTGTGTATTAATGCAACGAACGAAGGTGATTGCTTATGCGTCTAGACAATTGAAGATTCACGAACAAAATTATACGATGCATGATTTGGAATTAGACGCGGTTGTTTTTGCATTAAAGACTTGGAGGCACTACTTATATGGGGTCAAAAGTATTATATATACCGACCACAAAAGTCTTCAACACATATTTAATCAGAAACAACTGAATATGAGGCAGCGTAGGTGGATTGAATTATTGAATGATTACGACTTTGAGATTCGTTACCACCCGGGGAAGGCAAATGTGGTAGCCGATGCCTTGAGCAGGAAGGACAGAGAACCCATTCGAGTAAAATCTATGAATATAATGATTCATAATAACCTTACTACTCAAATAAAGGAGGCGCAACAAGGAGTTTTAAAAGAGGGAAATTTAAAGGATGAAATACCCAAAGGATCGGAGAAGCATCTTAATATTCGGGAAGACGGAACCCGGTATAGGGCTGAAAGGATTTGGGTACCAAAATTTGGAGATATGAGAGAAATGGTACTTATAGAAGCTCATAAAACCAGATACTCAATACATCCTGGAACGGGGAAGATGTACAAGGATCTCAAGAAACATTTTTGGTGGCCGGGTATGAAAGCCGATGTTGCTAAATACGTAGGAGAATGTTTGACGTGTTCTAAGGTCAAAGCTGAGCATCAGAAACCATCAGGTCTACTTCAACAACCTAAAATCCCGGAATGGAAATGGGAAAACATTACCATGGATTTCATCACTAAATTGCCAAGGACTGCAAGTGGTTTTGATACTATTTGGGTAATAGTTGATCGTCTCACCAAATCAGCACACTTCCTGCCAATAAGAGAAGATGACAAGATGGAGAAGTTAGCACGACTGTATTTGAAGGAAGTTGTCTCCAGACATGGAATACCAATCTCTATTATCTCTGATAGGAATGACAGATTTATTTCAAGATTCTGGCAGACATTACAGCAAGCATTAGGAACTCGTCTAGACATGAGTACTGCCTATCATCCACAAACTGATGGGCAGAGCGAAAGGACGATACAAACGCTTGAAGACATGCTACGAGCATGTGTTATTGATTTCAGAAACAGTTGGGATCGACATCTACCGTTAGCAGAATTTTCCTACAACAACAGCTACCATTCAAGCATTGAGATGGCGCCGTTTGAAGCACTTTATGGTAGAAAGTGCAGGTCTCCGATTTGTTGGAGTGAAGTGGGGGATAGACAAATTACAGGTCCGGAGATTATACAAGAAACTACCGAGAAGATCATCCAAATTCAACAACGGTTGAAAACCGCCCAAAGTCTACAAAAGAGCTACGCTGACATTAAAAGAAAGGATATAGAATTTGAAATTGGAGAGATGGTCATGCTTAAAGTTGCACCTTGGAAAGGCGTTGTTCAATTTGGTAAACGAGGGAAATTAAATCCAAGGTATATTGGACCATTCAAGATTATTGATCGTGTCAGACCAGTAGCTTACCGACTTGAGTTACCTCAACAACTCGCGGCTGTACATAACACTTTCCACGTCTCGAATTTGAAGAAATGTTTTGCTAAAGAAGATCTCACTATTCCGTTAGATGAAATCCAAATCAACGAAAAACTTCAATTCATCGAAGAACCCGTCGAAATAATGGATCGTGAGGTTAAAAGACTTAAGCAAAACAAGATACCAATTGTTAAGGTTCGATGGAATGCTCGTAAAGGACCCGAGTTCACCTGGGAGCGTGAAGATCAGATGAAGAAGAAATACCCGCATCTATTTCCAGAAGATTCGTCAACACCTTCAACAGCTCAAAATTTCGGGACGAAATTTATTTAACGGGTAGGTACTGTAGTGACCCGAATTTTTCCATGTTTATATATATTAATTGAGATTGATATTTACATGATTAAATGTTTCCAACATGTTAAGCAATCAAACTTGTTAAGACTTGATTAATTGAAATATGTTTTATATAGACAATTGACCACCCAAGTTGACCGGTGATTCACGAACGTTAAAACTTGTAAAAACTATATGATGACACATATATGGATATATATATAGTTAACATGATACTATGATAAGTAAACATATCATTAAGTATATTAATAATGAACTACATATGTAAAAACAAGACTACTAACTTAATGATTTTTAAACGAGACATATATGTAACGATTATCGTTGTAAAGACATTTAATGTATATATATCATATTAAGAGATATTCATACATGATATTATCATGATAATATAATAATTTAAAATCTCATTTGATATTATAAACATTGGATTAACAACATTTAACAAGATCGTTAACCTAAAGGTTTCAAAACAACACTTACATGTAACGACTAACGATGACTTAACGACTCAGTTAAAATGTATATACATGTAGTGTTTTAATATGTATTTATACACTTTTGAAAGACTTCAATACACTTATCAAAATACTTCTACTTAACAAAAATGCTTACAATTACATCCTCGTTCAGTTTCATCAACAATTCTACTCGTATGCACCCGTATTCGTACTCGTACAATACACAGCTTTTAGATGTATGTACTATTGGTATATACACTCCAATGATCAGCTCTTAGCAGCCCATGTGAGTCACCTAACACATGTGGGAACCATCATTTGGCAACTAGCATGAAATATCTCATAAAATTACAAAAATATGAGTAATCATTCATGACTTATTTACATGAAAACAAAATTACATATCCTTTATATCTAATCCATACACCAACGACCAAAAACACCTACAAACACTTTCATTCTTCAATTTTCTTCATCTAATTGATCTCTCTCAAGTTCTATCTTCAAGTTCTAAGTGTTCTTCATATATTCTACAAGTTCTAGTTACATAAAATCAAGAATACTTTCAAGTTTGCTAGCTCACTTCCAATCTTGTAAGGTGATCATCCAACCTCAAGAAATCTTTGTTTCTTACAGTAGGTTATCATTCTAATACAAGGTAATAATCATATTCAAACTTTGGTTCAATTTCTATAACTATAACAATCTTATTTCAAGTGATGATCTTACTTGAACTTGTTTTCATGTCATGATTCTGCTTCAAGAACTTCGAGCCATCCAAGGATCCGTTGAAGCTAGATCCATTTTTCTCTTTTCCAGTAGGTTTATCCAAGGAACTTAAGGTAGTAATGATGTTCATAACATCATTCCATTGATACATATAAAGCTATCTTATTCGAAGGTTTAAACTTGTAATCACTAGAACATAGTTTAGTTAATTCTAAACTTGTTCGCAAACAAAAGTTAATTCTTCTAACTTGACTTTTAAAATCAACTAAACACATGTTCTATATCTATATGATATGCTAACTTAATGATTTAAAACCTAGAAACACGAAAAACACCGTAAAATCGGATTTACGCCGTCGTAGTAACACCGCGGGCTGTTTTGGGTTAGTTAATTAAAAACTATGATAAACTTTGATTTAAAAGTTGTTATTCTGAGAAAATGATTTTTATTATGAACATGAAACTATATCCAAAAATTATGGTTAAACTCAAAGTGGAAGTATGTTTTCTAAAATGGTCATCTAGACGTCGTTCTTTCGACTGAAATGACTACCTTTACAAAAACGACTTGTGACTTATTTTTCCGACTATAAACCTATACTTTTTATGTTTAGATTCATAAAATAGAGTTCAATATGAAACCATAGCAATTTGATTCACTCAAAACGGATTTAAAATGAAGAAGTTATGGGTAAAACAAGATTGGATAATTTTTCTCATTTTAGCTACGTGAAAATTGGTAACAAATCTATTCCAACCATAACTTAATCAACTGGTATTGTATATTATGTAATCTTGAGATACCATAGACACGTATACAATGTTTCGACCTATCATGTCGACACATCTATATATATTTCGGAACAACCATAGACACTCTATATGTGAATGTTGGAGTTAGCTATACAGGGTTGAGGTTGATTCCAAAATATATATAGTTTGAGTTGTGATCAATACTGAGATACATATACACTGGGTCGTGGATTGATTCAAGATAATATTTATCGATTTATTTTTGTACATCTAACTGTGGACAACTAGTTGTAGGTTACTAACGAGGACAGCTGACTTAATAAACTTAAAACATAAAAATATATTAAAAGTGTTGTAAATATATTTTAAACATACTTTGATATATATGTATATATTGTTATAGGTTCGTGAATCAGCCAGTGGTCAAGTCTTACTTCCCGACGAAGTAAAAATCTGTGAAAGTGAGTTATAGTCCCACTTTTAAAATCTAATATTTTTGGGATGAGAATACATGCAGGTTTTATAAATGATTTACAAAATAGACACAAGTACGTGAAACTACATTCTATGGTTGAATTATCGAAATCGAATATGCCCCTTTTTATTAAGTCTGGTAATCTAAGAATTAGGGAACAGACACCCTAATTGACGCGAATCCTAAAGATAGATCTATTGGGCCTAACAAACCTCATCCAAAGTACCGGATGCTTTAGTACTTCGAAATTTATATCATATCCGAAGGGTGTCCCGGAATGATGGGGATATTCTTATATATGCATCTTGTTAATGTCGGTTACCAGGTGTTCACCATATGAATGATTTTTATCTCTATGTATGGGATGTGTATTGAAATATGAAATCTTGTGGTCTATTATTATGATTTGATATATATAGGTTAAACCTATAACTCACCAACATTTTTGTTGACCTTTTAAGCATGTTTATTCTCAGGTGATTATTAAGAGCTTCCGCTGTCGCATACTTAAATAAGGACGAGATTTGGAGTCCATGCTTGTATGATATTGTGTAAAACTGCATTCAAGAAACTTATTTTGTTGTAACATATTTGTATTGTAAACCATTATGTAATGGTCGTGTGTAAACAGGATATTTTAGATTATCATTATTTGATAATCTACGTAAAGCTTTTTAAACCTTTATTGATGAAATAAAGGTTATGGTTTGTTTTAAAATGAATGCAGTCTTTGAAAAACGTCTCATATAGAGGTCAAAACCTCGCAACGAAATCAATTAATATGGAACGTTTTTAATCAATAAGAACGGTACATTTCAACCCACGTCCATTGCAGGTACATCAATTTACAGGCCACCATGATTGCTCGTTATTATCCTATCCGTGTTTGTATGTGGTTACAGGAACGAGATTTAGATATTTGACTATGTTAGACTTAGTCAGACGTACGAGTGAAGCCTCACTAGTACGGCTGACAGGCTCATACGCACGGTTGATGCTGAGCTAAGTCACAATTACAACCTAAATGAGAAGACACGAGTGAGTGATCACCCGTACGGCTGATGAAGCCAACTCGTACTTGTGATGAATGAATCGTATGGGTGAGTCAACAGCAGGGGTATATAAAGTCTTATGTTCTTCATTTTAGGTTAAGCCTCTCATTTGTTACACACACTCAGATCTAGTGAGCTCCTCCGATTCTCTCAGTCCAAATCACCCAGGTGGTGAATAATAGCTCTAGGTGTTGATCTAATCACACTTGATTTAGTTGTGGTTTGATTAAATTAATCAAAAAAAAAAACTTAACCTATTCACTAGAGGGTTTGATTCACTTATTCCGCCATTGTGTGAGTTAAATCTGTTGATTTCTAAGTTCCTAGTCATGTTTCATCACCTTCTATTCTTTCCCCCTCAACTCATATTTTAAAGTATTCATCAATATGCTCCATCCAGTTCTGATTCTCGATATACTTCTAACTTTCATATCGGTCATTCTTCGTTTTCATCTACCGCCGGAAGAATCTATTTACTTCTACTATACTCTTGGGTTTATAGTGTTTCTAGTTCTCCCGTGTCTTTATATTGCTATATGCATTGATATATATGGTTTATAATTTCTAGTTTGTCGTTGGGCTTTATATGTTCCCTTATATTTCAAAGTCTCTACTTCTGTCTTCTATAATCATTATCATTCACAGTTAATGCTCTCTTTTATTTGCTGCAATTTATACCCCAATTTCTATTTCGGAGTTTTGTCCTTTTGTTTCTTCTTCTTGCGATTAAGCACCGCTTGTAATGGTCCAGAATTCACAGATATGAATTTCGGAACATTGTTAATGTTCTAGGAAGAAAATTGTGATGGCACGATCTTGACTTGTCAAATTACTAGAATACCTTGGAAAATGCCGAATCATCAAGAAATATTTTCTTGATATTTTAGAGGTTAAATTGAATACAAGAGTCGTATAACATGGCACATGATGATGTTATGATCTGTGAATCATCATGTTCCATTTAGAAACTCATCATGACTTACTGTAATATAATCACATTGATCAAGTGTCATTATATTATACTAATTCATGCTTCAGTTCCCAACACTACTTCAAAATATTCCTATTTTAAACTTGAATGTTTCAGAATTTAGAATCTAAAATAGTTTCTTTTATGATGTAATACAGATAGCGCGAAGAGGTAAATGATTTCAAATAAGAAAAATTAAGAAAATATCTTCAAAAATATGGAGGATATTTATAATGAAAGATATGATGATATTTTAGAATTTCTAATATAAGAGGATGATGAAGAATATTGTTCGCAGAGGTTTAGAGTCAGGAGCAAGGTATTCGTTAATGACTTCAGCAGGTACTGAATCATTTGGATCCTTTGAAGTCAGGTTCAGTCTTTGTAATTTGTCCACAGCCTCATTCCTACTTTGCTCAATCCGTTTTCCAGTTTCAAAACTTCTCTTTTTCTGCGCTTTGCCAGCACACTTCATCATTATCATCCAGCTTTTACCGTTTAAAGTTGTTTATAGTTTTTGCTGCTTCATCAGCATTTTTTTTTCTTTCGGAGAACCAATTCGTAGTTCGAAGTGTTTTTCAGAAACTTCACATTCAAATTAAGTCCAGAAGATGGACGTTATATATACACATATAACTGTTGGCGTAGATATGCTGCGAGATTTCAAAATACTGATTGCTAATTCCCAATGATTCGTATGGCAATTCTCATTACAAGATGCGAATGAGTAAATGATGGGGTTTCAATGAATAATTATAATGACTTTTTGGAGAGGCTAAAGTCAAAGGGTAATGAAGTTGTTGGTACATCTGCTAATAATGTGGTGGAATGTAAAAGGTTCCCTGGTAACGATGGTGTATTTCTCAAGGTTATAATAAGGTTAGTCTGACTGAAAAGTCGAAGTTGACTTGCTGGAGCTGTGACAAAACTGGCTACTTTGAATAGGAGTCGCAAAGTTATTTTTGCTAATAAATGCCAAAGAATCTGACGCGGATACATTGTTTAAACTTTTACTTTGGTTTCAAGAGTTTTTCGGGTACATAACTGTGGGTAACATGTGGTTGGATCATCATCTCGATTGCTCATCATTCGAAGTGTCTTCAGAAATTTTCGAAGGGTTTGAACACAGATTGTAATCGTTAATATACATTTGATGTTCTAACACAGTTTTGAAGTCAAAATATAGCTTGTGAAAGATGTAAGGATCTAAGAGTGATGATTTTGGTCATATCTCAAGTTGAATTTTGAGTTTCAAAATCCGAATATGTAATTAAATTTTGAATGAGTATGGTTGTTTTGATTTCTATAAAAGAATGTATATTGTTGTGAAAGTAGGGAGTATAATGGATGATTTGCAGAATCAGATTCGAAGAATGTAACATATTAATTGTGAATTTATATATCTCTCGGATATTACCTACCCGTTAAAAAAATTTTCACAATTAATATTTTGTACAAAAGAATTTTATTACAGTCTTTATGAAAATATATATATGTATATTTTCTTCAGATGTAACATAGATTTAATGAGTTAATGTTAAATTAAACTCATTTGATTTACGGTTGAAACTATAATTGAATAATCCCTAAAGGTTTAAAAAGTACATAACTTTTATGCAGTATTTCTTTAATGACATTGAAATTATGAATCAATACTTCGTTATTTGTTGATGTATGATGTTCGGTTCGTGGAATTCTTGTGAATTTCGCAAAGTACGAATGATGTTATCTGAAAAGTTTCGGGTACATCGATGATGAAAGTGTAAAATCAAATATATACTTGATTTATTATGAATTGGAATTTGTTGAATTTCGACAGAGATTGTAGTTAACGCTGGTTAAGTTGCGGCCGAAGGACGTACATTATTGTATATTTGTAATATGAATTAACCGAGTAGTTAAGATTCACACACAATAGCTTAGCACGGAAAGATTTATTTCAATATATATATATATATATATATATATATATATATATATATATATATATATATATATATATATATATATATATATATATATATATATATATAATACATATAATTTCTTCAGAGGGAATGAGTTAATTCTTCATAACTCGTTGATACAATATACACGTTATTGATTCGTAATGATGTCCACATTGATTCTTGAACTGATGGAGTTTGTGATGTTATCTGTGTTGTTGATTCGGATGTTGACTGTACTGACGATGCTGGTAACGCTGACGGTACTGTTGATGCTGTTGGTAAAGCAAGTTTAGCTTGTTAATCACACACCATTTTTGTCAGGGTTTCTACTCTTCCTTCTATCATTTTGGTTCGCTTAACTGATTTATGGTTAGGGCTAGATTAGATAATCTCTAAGACATTAGAGATTACATAATCGCCGCGGAATGTTTCTCCAATGAAGTTATGAATTAATACTTCGTCAGTTATTGTTGTTGGTACTCCTTGGTATCTATGGTGCGTATGACGTTGATGCTCGTGGGACAGATTGTGAAGTTGAGGTTTACGACGCGGTTGTGGTTGGAGGTGGTAATGGTACTGTTGGCGTTGATGATGGTGGTACTGGTTATGCTGCTGATGCTGCTGCTGGTGTTTGTAATCTCTGCACCATATTCTCCAAAGCCACTATCCGAGCGCGAAGCTCGTTGACTTCTTCTATTACACCGGGGTGATTGTCGGTTCGGACGAGCGGATAAATAAAATCTAAATTTTGATGTAATATATAATCGTGACGAGATACTCTGGAAATGAGCGAGAAAATGGTGTTTCGGACAGGTTCGCTGGTAAGTGCTTCGGGTTCTTCGTCAATAGGGCAATGTGGTGGATGGAAGGGATCACCTTCTTCTTGTCTCCAATGATTGAAAAGGCTACGAACCCATCCCCAATTCATCCAGAATAGGTGATGATTGATTGGTTGATCTATTCCGGTCACACTGCTTTCGGAGCTTGAATGGGATTCCATTTCGGAATCTGAGTGACTTGAACTGATGACGAATTCCATTTCGTACGATTGGATAAAGGATTTTTTTTTTTCGATATGAAATGATTTTGGCTAACGGATGGTATTCTAATTACATAGAATATATATATATATATATATATATATATATATATATATATATATATATATATATATATATATATATATATATATATATATATATATATATATATATATATATATATATATATATCAAAAGATTTCGTAGATTACGGAGGACTTTGCGGGATATGTCAGGCAAAGTTTAAAGTAACAGATACGATAAGATATGATTTAGCAGATATGCCAAGATATGAATTTTTGTCTATACACTATTCATGCAATCAATGCAGCAAGACGTGTCTTAGACTAAAAATGATAAGCAGGTAATTTTCTGAGGATGATAAGTAGTTAATTTTCGACACAAAATGATAAGCAAAACTTTTGACATGCAGACATGGTCGAAGTCCAGACTCACTAATGCATCCTATCGACTTATCAGTTAGACACACTAATGCAGACCTGGTTCGCTAAGACCACCGCTCTGATACCAACTGAAAGGACTCGTTCATATACATTATAAACGATTCACAATAGTTGATTACATTGCGAGGTATTTGACCTCTATATGATACATTTTACAAACATTGCATTCGTTTTTAAAAGACAAACTTTCTTTACATCGCAATTGACAGGCATGCATACCATTTCATAATATCCATTATCCAACTATAAATTGATTTAATAATAATCTTTGATGAACTCAATGACTCGAATGCAACGTTCTTCGAAATATGCTATGAAAGACTCCAAGTAATATCTTTAAAATGAGCAAATGCACAGCGGAAGATTTCTTTAACACCTGAGAATAAACATGCTTTAAAGTGTCAACCAAAAGGTTGATGAGTTCATTAGTTTATCATAATCATTTATTTCCATCATTTTAATAGACCACAAGAATTTCATTTCCAGTTCTCATAAATATACGTCCCATGCATATATGGTGAACACTTGGTAACCGACATTAACTAGATACATATAAGAATATCCCCTATCATTTCGGGATCCTCCTTCGGACATGATATAAATTTCGAAGTACTAAAGCATCCGGTACTTTGGATGGGGTTTGTTAGGCCCAATAGATCTATCTCTAGGATTCGCGTCAATTAGGGTGTCTGTTCCCTAATTCTTAGATTACCAGACTTTAATAAAAAGGGGCATATTCGATTTCGATAATTCAACCATAGAATGTAGTTTCAATTACTTGTGTCTATTTCGTCAAACATTTATAAAAGAAAAATGTATTCTCAGTCCCAAAAATATAAAGGGTAAAAAGGCAAATGAAACTCACCATACTGTATTTCGTAGTAAAAATACATATAACGTCATTGAACAAGTGCAAGGTTGGCCTCGGATTCACGAACCTAAATTAAGTATATATATTTATGTGTTGGTCAATATTTGTCTAACAAATTAGGTCAAGTCATAGTGTACCACAATCCTAATGCTCGAGACTAATATGCAAAAGTCAACAAAAGTAAATTTGACTCAAATTAATTTTCAAAAATCTATACATGATTAATATATAGTTTAAATATCGTCGTTTTATATTTTTAAATATTTTTTAAAAGATTTATTAGAGTAAATAATATAATTTATTTATTAATAAATAAAATTTTATATTAAATTTATATAATAAAATACACTTTTATATATATTAAGTAATAAAATTTATAGAGTTCATTTAATATCATAAAGATAATATGATAGGTATTATTAAAGTAAGTTATTACACGTAGTAAAATATGTTTGTATCACATATTTATTTGATAAAATAATATCTATAATGATAGTAAGTAAAAGTTGTATTATTTTGTAATAAAAATTATTATTATAAAAATATCAATATTTATAATTACTAAGATGACATTATGATAAAACGATAATTCTAATTATGATAACTTTAATATTTACGATAATTTTTAATATTATCTTTAAAATAATAATTCTATTTAAAATAATAATAATAATGATATTTTATAGTAACAATGACATTTCTATTAAAATGATAATTTTTGTTAAAATGATAGTTTTAATACTAACGATACTTTTAATAATAATAGTAATGATAAAACTAATAAGAACAATAATTTTATCTAAATCAATATCTTATAATATTTTAATTTCATCATGATACTCTTACTCATTATTTTCTAATCGTTTCGTTTAATAGCTTTTAATCGTCTTTTATATCGTGTTCATAATAATGATAATAATAGTAATCAAAATAATTAGGTGTTACAAATATTTATTTTAATTACACTAATATTAATAATGATAGTTACTATAACATTATTAACGATAATACTAATAATTATCTTAATGATAATATAGTAATAATAATAATAACAATAACAATAACTATTTTTAAATAATGATATATATATTAATAATGATAATAATAATAATACTAACAATAATAATAATAATAATTGGATAATAATAATAATACTAATTATAACTTTAACGATAATAACGATAGTAATAATAAAAAAAAATAACAATTTTTAATAATAAATTCCTTTTATTGATAAAGATAATAATAATCATAATAATAAGATAAAACTAGAACGACGATAAAAACGACGATAATAATAATCATTTTTAATAAAAATATCGAAAATTCAATTGATTATAACTTCTAATCCGTTCATCGAAACCATTCGATATCTAAAGGAAAAGTTCTTAATTTTTCGCTAGCTTTCCAAGGACATGCATATCGTATACCTTATCTCAACCGCAAGTGTAACTAATTTAAGATTCAACCTAACCTGTCTAAGTGCAATATCAAAAGTACAAGCATGCATAATCCTAAATACTCGAGCACTAGTCAGGGATACACTATTAGTATGTAAAAGTTAAATTATGAGTACTCACGTATCAATATTGAGATTCAATATTGCAGGAAAGGTACGTAGACGCAACGGAAATGATAAACACTATATTGACCTCAAGAGCATACCCATGAACCATACGCAATCACCTCCATAGCTATAACCCATAATTTCCTTAATCCTATCCTACTCGAAAAACAATTTCGAAACCACTCGGACAGCACTCCATCGTAATATTTTATGTATACTAATAATATCTTGAAATAATACGGAGTAAATATATATATGTAAATCGATTGAGAGAGTTTAGAGAAAAATATTTTCAAGTTTCTATGAAATAATGAAACCTATTGAATTCTATTTATAATAGATTTTTAAATTATTAAAGTGAATTATTAAAGTATGAATTATTAAAGTGAATTATTAAAGTATGAATTATTAAAGTGAATTATTAAAGTATGAATTATTAAAGTGAATTATTAAAGTATGAATTATTAAAGTGAATTATTAAAGTGAATTATTAAAGTTAAAGTAAAGTAAAAATAAAGTAAAGGTAAAGTTTAAGTATAGTAAAAGTATAAAACTATGTACGTATAATACGCGTAAAAATATATATAATATTAATTTAAATCATTATATATATTTAATAAAATAAAATATAAATATCGTTATCTTTATCATACTATTTAAGTAATGAGTTGTCAAAAGTGGTTCTAGATATTTATAAAAGTTATATACGTTTTAATAATAAAGTTCTTTTTAAACTGAAAACGTTTTTGTACGTTTGAAACTAAATAGATCAATCGAGTCTTTATGAGATTCAATCTTCCACTATCCTTTGTCTAGTTCTCAATGATTGACAATTTGTTCTTATTTATAAATCACTTTACCATTTTCCGAATATTGTTAAAATGGAAAGATTTCTCAAATCAACGTGGGCCTTTCAACAGAGACTTGTAATCATAATTCAATATATCTGATAATTCAATCATTTGATCTTATCTTCTAATTCCATTGATAAACATTTTGAAGCAGATACAATCATATAAAGTATTTAATATAATATTTTGTTTACGTTTCAAGTTATAATATATATACACATATACATATATAATCATATTCGTTTAATGGTTCGTGAATCGTTGGAACTTGGTCGAGGTTGAATGAATGTATGAACATAGTTTAAAATTCTTGAAATTTAACTTAACAAATATTGCTTATCGTGTCGAAAACATATAAAGATTAAAGTTTAAATTTGGTTGGAAATTTCCGGGTTGTCACAGTGTGGGCCATACACATTGATGATATTGAATTTGGCCCCCGTGCTCTTCCATGTTCCACGAATACCGATAAAGAAATTGGAAACAAACGAGTCAGTAACATCGAAAAAATTAGAATCCCATATAATTAATTGCCCACCCGATTTCCCTACCATTTCTTTTTGAGTAAACCCACAATCATCATTGCCCCACAACACCCGAATCCAATTTGAATCTACAAGATGTAATTTTGTTTCTTGAATAACCACGAAATTGGGTTTTTCCGAGCGACAAATATTTTTCAACCATCCAACTTTACATTCCTTACCAACCCTAAAACCTCTAATGTTTAAAGAGAGAAACTTCATATTCATAAAACTACCATGACACAGGGGATCAAGACAGTGTCTAATGAGTGGATTTTTCCACCCACCTAAGACCTAATGAGTGGATTGATCTCCACTCGGTTCGATGTCCATTATGCGATGATGATATTGAATCGGTGGATCATTCTCTTATCATTTGCAAAGAAGTGTTAAAAGTATGGCGCAAAGTGTTCGATTGGTGGGGTTTTGGTGGTGTATCAAATGTTAGTGTTGGTGATCTCTTCCAAGGTAATTGTGGACAAATAAGTTCGAATGTGGGCAAGAGTATTTGACAAGCAGTGGTGTGGACATGTGACTATCTAATTTGGAAAAATCAGAATTAAAAGGTCTTTAAAAATAAAAGTTGGAATTCCCTAGTTGTGTTGGATGAAATTCAAGTTAAGAGTTTTGAGTGGATCGCAAAGAGGTGCAAATCTAAATTCATCGATTGGCATAATTGGATTCATAATCCATTCAATCTGATCTCGTGATGTATTAGCTAAAGTTATTGCTGAGATGCTTGATTTTTATAACGAAAAAACTTGATATATTAAAATAAAAGGAGTTTCATCAAGATGATGGAGAAGTCTTGGAGAGCACATTACATCAAAGTATAATAAACCAAAAGGGTTAAGTGAATACAAACAAATAAAATACAAGTAAAAAAATGCCTTAATACCTTGGCATCTTAACATATCTTTAGTTTTTTGTATCAGTGCGTATGCTAGTTCAACTCGTGTCTGCTTGTCGGGAAAAAAAAAAGAAAAAGTTTGTCATTACATACAAGGATCATTGCAATATTTTAATTTATGGGACTATTTTGTAGAAGATGGAATAATGAATAAGAATGAATAAATATTTGACTAATATTTGGTTAGAGGCTCTTCGGAACAACCTGGTACCCAAAAAAATAGAGATATTTGTTTGGAAGGCATTAAAGAAAAGAATACCGGTGAGACTCGAACTAGACAAAAGGGGTATCGACCTCCATAGTGTGCATTGCCCAATTTGTGACGATGATTTGGAATCCGTAGATCACGCGCTTATTTTCTGTAAACATGTTATTGACGTTTGGGATCGTGTTTTTAGATGGTGGAACTTGGGTACTTTTCTCATTTCAGTCTACAAGAAATATTCGGAGGAATGGCAGCTGCAAATGTGACACCTACGAGTTTTGGCGCAAAAATTTGGCAAGCTTTAATGTGGGTTTGTGCGTATCTCATTTGGAAAAACCGGAACAAAATGGTGTTCGAAAGCAAGCGTTGGAATGCCCCGGTAGCTCTAAATGAAATACAAGTCAAATCCTTCGATTAGATTTCAACTAGAGCGAGAGGAAGGAAGTTCGATTGGCACGTATGGTTAACCAACCCAAGCATATATCTCACGGCTCCTTAGTTTATTTCTTTGAGCTGCAGTCTTTGCAACTCAAGAACTTGATGTATAGTATGTAATAGTGTCCTGAATATTTGTCGTGTTTCTGTAGTTCTCGAGTTGTTTTGCATGGGTTTATTCTGACCTGTGACCCGTTTCGACCTGTTACCCAAACCGACCCAACCTGATTGATTTTGGCCCGTTTAAAAAATTGACCCGTTTGACCTGTGACCCATTTCAACCCAAAACCATTTTGACCCGTTACCCAAACCGACCCAACCTGACTCGTTTGCCAGGCATAGTTTATTCCTATGCCTCCTGTATGCTTTTAATGGTTAATAAATTCTTTGCTTTTCAGAAAAAAAAATATTTGGTGAGAGGCCATTATATAGATAGGAAAAGAAAACATATTTGATGACGTGGATACTGCTTAGGTGTTACACTATTGATGACATGTACAGATATTTTGGTTATAAACTTGAAAAATAGGAAACAGGAAGTCAGCTTTAAAAGACACCAATGCGTCCTACTCCGTATTAAGCTATTCACCGGTCAATAACCAGACCGAAAGTTGCTGTCAATTTGTTGGTCAGCTGCTCAATTGTATATTGTTCAATCACATCATATCATATGTGAATAGAGCCGGCAGAAAAGGGAATAGAGTGGCAAAAATGTAGAATAAATATTATACTGTACAATAAAAAAGACGATATATATGTTAAATAAACGGGTTGAATAAAGTTTTATTTGTTCATATTATTGGAAGATGAGAATTTTTCTTTTAATTTAGATGCACATAGTTTGCGGATGTAACGTGATTATTTTCGATCATTTTCTTAGCCACTTAAAGATATGTTTTCACAGACCATTTTCTTATATCTTTAACGAGTGACCAGGTCCGGAAATAATATACTATCTCCTTCTTTGTTCGTTTAACTTAACTTATCAGCTAGAGTTGAGGGTGAGACTTGCTATAGTTAATATGTTTGTGCTTGTACGCTCCTTTCTCTCTGCAAGAAGGTACAAGATAAATAGTGGCAAATGTGAGATCAAAAAATATAAAAGGGGTGTTAATTAAGTAGGCTAATTTTAAATATTTTAATGTCTCATACTATAATTATACTATAATTATATTTAGTAGTGTTCTATACCGTAAATTCATAAAACACTAAGCTTTTATTACATAATTAATTGTTACAGAAAATTACAGTTATAACATACTAGGTAGAATCGCCTCTGAAGACAAAAGTTGTGTGTGTTTGTCTGTTTGTTTCATTATATACATTGTTGAGTCGTGGTTAGTTGTTCACCATATATCTTAGTATCATACGATAGAATTCAGGTAACTTTTTACTCCGTATTTGAATACTACGTAAATTGTTGTTTTAGTCAGAATGATCGTTAATGATGTTACTCCATAATCCACTAGCATGTTGCACTACCACAGAAAATGTGTTTAGAAATGGGTTGTTTGGCACTTTAGAGATGGGTTATTGAACCCGTTTCTAAAGGGGACGTTTGTAAAACTTTTAATATGCCGTTTTCTATTCTAGGTGTTTAGAGACGTGTAGTACACTCGAATCTATTTCTAAAAGTGTTTAGACACATGGTTATTATTGCTAACTTGTTTCTGAAACGTTTTAGAGACTAGTTCCACATTAAAACAACTATCTCTATTGTATAGAAGATAGCAAATAAAATTTGGAGGGAAATATATAAATTTTGAGGGAAAGATATAAAATTTGAAGTGCAAGGTATTTATAGTTTCCAATACATTTCACACGGACATATATTAAATAGAAACATAATCATAAATAAACTAGTCAAACTAATACCATATTAATCAAAAACTGAATAATATAAATAAATAAACAAATACAAACTTCCATTTCAATCTTAAATTAGCATACAAAAGAACCAATGTAAAATACCTTCAAAGACTCCATTCATAGTCATACAATTAATACCAACTGTAAAGACCCGTCCTAATTCATCCGGACGAAGTCCATATCGATTATAAACGATTCACAACAGTTGATTACTTCGCGAGGTACTTGATCTCTATATGATACATTTTACAAACATTGCATTCGTTTTTAAAAAAAAAAAAATCTTTCATTTCAACGAAAATTGACGGCATGCATACCATTTTATAATATATCTAACTATAATTGATTTAATAATAATCTTGATGATCTCAACGACTCGAATGCAACGTCTTTTGAAATATGTCATGAATGACTCCAAGTAATATCTTTAAAATGAGCAATTACACAGCGGAAGATTTCTTTCGTACCTGAGAATAAACATGCTTTAAAGTATCAACCAAAAGGTTGTGGTGAGTTCATTAGTTTAACATAAATAATCATTTCATAATTTTAATAGACCACAAGATTTCATATTTTCATTTCTCATAAACATACGTCCCATGCATAGAGACAAAAATATCATTCATATGGATTGAACACCTGGTAACCGACATTTACAATATACATATAAGAATATCCCCATCATTCCGGAATCCTCCTTCGGACATGATATAATTTTCGAAGTACTAAAGCATCCGGTACTTTGGATGGGGCTTGTTGGGCCCAATAGATCTATCTTTAGAATTCGCGTCAATTAGGGTGTCTGTTCCCTAATTCTTAGATTACCAGACTAAATAAGGGGCATATTCGGTTTAATAATCCAGCCATAGAATGTAGTTTCATTTACTCGTGTCTATTTCGTAAAACAGTTATAAAAGCAGCGCATGTATTCTCAGCCCAAAAATATAAAGGGTAAAAAGGCAAATGAAACTCACCTAATGTATTTTGTAGTAAAAATACATATGATAATATGAACAATGCAGGGTTGGCCTCGAATTCACGAACCTATATCATTTGTATTTTTTTATTAATATACATACTTGTAATCGAACAAAAAGATATATGTATTTACCATTAGTGATTTAACTTTTATATTATTAACTTAAATATATATTTTTAATTATTTCATTAAGCGTATTCTTTTTGTATATAAAAAGCATTTGTATAGTTAAGTTATGTATGTTATATATATATATATATATATATATATATATATATATATATATATATATATATATATATATCATTTGTTTGTCAAAACTAGTAATTGTAAAAATACTTAAATTAATATTTGTAATGGTAAAAAAATGATAATACCTGTTGTTACTAATAAAAATAATAATGTTTGTGAAAAATAATAACATAATGTATTGTTTTCAAAGTGTTAATATTATTAATAATCCTAATTCTAATATTAATTATAATAATATTAATGATAAAAATAATACTTATAATAATATTAATAACAGTAGGTTTTAACAAAAATGTAAAGTTTACTAACTAAAATAATGAAAATAATAGTCTTGATAATAATATCTAATACTTAATAATAACAATCTATTTACTAATACTACTAATGGTAATAATATTATTAATAATAATAATAATAATCATAATAATGGAATTTATAATTATAAATGATTACTAATACTTATGTTAATAAATATAATAATAATAATAATAATAATAATAATAATAATAATAATCCATAACTAATATTAATAATAACTATAATAGTACTAATAACAATTATGATAATAAGAATAACAATTACTAATAATAATAATAATAATAATAATAATAATAATAATAATAATAATAATAATAATAATAATAATAATAATAATAATAATAATAATAATTTTTAAAAAGAATATAACTACCTCATAAAGCTTATTAAAAAGATTTGGCAGATGCTAGGATCGAACCAGGGTCACCAGTATACCAGACAACACATCACTCAAACCATTCAGTCCGTTTTGCTTTTTCTGAATTAAACACCCCTAGTTTATTTATAACCCTTGCTTCCTTGTTCTTATTTTATTTCCTCTTTCAAACCACAAATCGACCAAGGCTTTTAGTAATCGGTTTAATCAATTACTAAACACGTTTAAACTCTCCAATTAAAACATAAACGGTGTGTGGGTGACTATAACAATTAAAACGGATAAAAAAATAATTAAACCGACTGTGATACCAACTGTAGAGACCCGTCTTAATCCATCCGGACGAAGTCCATATTGATTATAAACGATTCACAACAGTTAATTACATCGCGAGGTACTTGACCTCTATATGATACATTTTACAAACATTGCATTCGTTTTTGAAAAGACAATCTTTCATTACATTAAAAGTTGTCGGCAGGCATACCATTTCATAATATATCTAACTATAATTGACTTAATAATAATCTTGATGAACGCAATGACTCGAATGCAACGTCTTTTGAAATATGTCATGAATGACTCCAAGTAATATCTCTAAGATGAGCAAATGCACAGCGGAAGATTTCTTTAATACCTGAGAATAAACATGCTTTAAAGTGTCAAGCAAAAGGTTGGTGAGTTCATTAGTTTAACATAAATAATCATTTCCATCATTTTAATAGACCACAAGATTTCCATTTCTCATAAATATACGTCCCATGCATAGAGACAAATAATAATCATTCATATGGTGAACACCTGGTAACCGAAATTAACAAGATGCATATAAGAATATCCCCTATCATTCCGGGAAACCCTTCGGACATGATATAAAACAAATCGAAGTACTAAAGCATCCGGTACTTTGGATGGGGTTCGTCAGGCCCATAGATCTATCTTTAGGATTCGCGTCAATTAGGGTGTCTGTTCCCTAATTCTTAGATTACCAGACTTAATAAAAAGGGGCATATTCGATTTCGATAATTCAACCATAGAATGTAGTTTCAATTACTTGTGTCTATTTCGTAAAACATTTATAAAAGTTGCGCATGTATTCTCAGCCCAAAAATATAAAGGGTAAAAAGGCAAATGAAACTCACCATACTGTATTTTGTAGTAAAAATACATATGACGACATTTAATAAACGTAGGGTTGGCCTCGGATTCACGAACCTATATCATTTGTATATTTATTAATACACATAATCGTAATCGAGCAAAATTATTTATTATATCTTAATTTATATATTATATATTTAGTTTGTGTATATTTTCAAAATGATTAATAACTATATAGTTATATTTATATGTCCATATTTATATACATAATTGTTTAATGTTACATTTAAAAAATCGATAGTTGTAATTTGTAAGTATTTAAATAAATAATCTTAATAGGTTTGGTATATATAGTTATGTGAAATTTAATTATAATTATAGTACATGTAATAAATATATTTAATGTTCAAAATATTTATTTACTAAAATGATAGTTTTTAATAATAATGATTTATTAATAATAATGATTTATTAATAATAATGAGGATAACTTTAAAAAAAAATGGTGATACTAATAATAAGAATGATAATGATAATCTTTTAGTAATAATAATAATGATAAGTTATTTTACTTTTTCAACAAAATTGATAATATTATCTAGTACTTATAACGAATAGTAATAATACTAATATTGTGTAACACCCCAGCTTAACATGACCACAATATTGTCTGCTTTGCCGCAGGCGCACGGCTTTTTCTTGGCGACCACACACGAGAAGCACTTTCCCAGGAGTTCACCCATCCCGGTAGTGCTCTCGCCCGAGCATGCTTAACTGCAACGTACTCGCACATCTGCTCTGCCTGTGATCCCAAAACGCGTTGTGTCATTTAAGCGTGAGTATTACCTTATAATCTCATGATCACTCATGTCTGTGGGCGATGTGGGATTTGCCTAGGGTGTTACATTCACTCCCCTCAGGGACTCATCGTCCTCGATGAGGTTTGCCCCACCACCCCCAACGGTGAAATGTCCCGTTCTTATTGATTAAAAACGTTCCATATTAATTGATTTCGTTGCGAGGTTTTGACCTCTATATGAGACGTTTTTCAAAGACTGCATTCATTTTTAAAACAAACCATAACCTTTATTTCATCAATAAAGGTTTAAAAAGCTTTACGTAGATTATCAAATAATGATAATCTAAAATATCCTGTTTACACACGACCATTACATAATGGTTTACAATACAAATATGTTACATCGAAATCAGTTTCTTGAATGCAGTTTTTACACAATATCATACAAACATGGACTCCAAATCTTGTCCTTATTTTAGTATGCAACAGCGGAAGCTCTTAATATTCACCTGAGAATAAACATGCTTTAAACGTCAACAAAAATGTTGGTGAGTTATAGGTTTAACCTATATATATCAAATCGTAACAATAGACCACAAGATTTCATATTTCAATACACATCCCATACATAGAGATAAAAATCATTCATATGGTGAACACCTGGTAACCGACATTAACAAGATGCATATATAAGAATATCCCCATCATTCCGGGACACCCTTCGGATATGATATAAATTTCGAAGTACTAAAGCATCCGGTACTTTGGATGTGGTTTGTTAGGCCCAATAGATCTATCTTTAGAATTCACGTCAATTAGGGTGTCTGTTCCCTAATTCTTAGATTACCAGACTTAATAAAAAGGGGCATATTCGATTTCGATAATTCAACCATAGAATGTAGTTTCACGTACTTGTGTCTATTTTGTAAATCATTTATAAAACCTGCATGTATTCTCATCCCAAAAATATTAGATTTTAAAAGTGGGACTATAACTCACTTTCACAGATTTTTACTTCGTCGGGAAGTAAGACTTGGCCACTGGTTGATTCACGAACCTATAACAATATATACATATATATCAAAGTATGTTCAAAATATATTTACAACACTTTTAATATATTTTGATGTTTTAAGTTTATTAAGTCAGCTGTCCTCGTTAGTAACCTACAACTAGTTGTCCACAGTTAGATGTACAGAAATAAATCGATAAATATTATCTTGAATCAATCCACGACCCAGTGTATACGTATCTCAGTATTGATCACAACTCAAACTATATATATTTTGGAATCAACCTCAACCCTGTATAGCTAACTCCAACATTCACATATAGAGTGTCTATGGTTGTTCCGAAATATATATAGATGTGTCGACATGATAGGTCGAAACATTGTATACGTGTCTATGGTATCTCAAGATTACATAATATATAATACAAGTTGATTAAGTTATGGTTGGAATAGATTTGTTACCAATTTTCACGTAGCTAAAATGAGAAAAATTATCCAATCTTGTTTTACCCATAACTTCTTCATTTTAAATCCGTTTTGAGTGAATCAAATTGCTATGGTTTCATATTGAACTCTATTTTATGAATCTAAACAGAAAAAGTATAGGTTTATAGTCGGAAAAATAAGTTACAAGTCGTTTTTGTAAAGGTAGTCATTTCAGTCGAAAGAACGACGTCTAGATGACCATTTTAGAAAACATACTTCCACTTTGAGTTTAACCATAATTTTTGGATATAGTTTCATGTTCATAATAAAAATCATTTTCTCAGAATAACAACTTTTAAATCAAAGTTTATCATAGTTTTTAATTAACTAACCCAAAACAGCCCGCGGTGTTACTACGACGGCGTAAATCCGGTTTTACGGTGTTTTTCGTGTTTCCAGGTTTTAAATCATTAAGTTAGCATATCATATAGATATAGAACATGTGTTTAGTTTATTTTAAAAGTCAAGTTAGAAGGATTAACTTTTGTTTGCGAACAAGTTTAGAATTAACTAAACTATGTTCTAGTGATTACAAGTTTAAACCTTCGAATAAGATAGCTTTATATGTATGAATCGAATGATGTTATGAACATCATTACTACCTTAAGTTCCTTGGATAAACCTACTGGAAAAGAGAAAAATGGATCTAGCTTCAATGGATCCTTGGATGGCTCGAAGTTCTTGAAGCAGAATCATGACACGAAAACAAGTTCAAGTAAGATCATCACTTGAAATAAGATTGTTATAGTTATAGAAATTGAACCAAAGTTTGAATATGATTATTACCTTGTATTAGAATGATAACCTACTGTAAGAAACAAAGATTTCTTGAGGTTGGATGATCACCTTACAAGATTGGAAGTGAGCTAGCAAACTTGAAAGTATTCTTGATTTTATGAAACTAGAACTTTTGGAATTTATGAAGAACACTTAGAACTTGAAGATAGAACTTGAGAGAGATCAATTAGATGAAGAAAATTGAAGAATGAAAGTGTTTGTAGGTGTTTTTGGTCGTTGGTGTATGGATTAGATATAAAGGATATGTAATTTTGTTTTCATGTAAATAAGTCATGAATGATTACTCATATTTTTGTAATTTTATGAGATATTTCATGCTAGTTGCCAAATGATGGTTCCCACATGTGTTAGGTGACTCACATGGGCTGCTAAGAGCTGATCATTGAAGTGTATATACCAATAGTACATACATCTAAAAGCTGTGTATTGTACGAGTACGAATACGGGTGCATACGAGTAGAATTGTTGATGAAACTGAACGAGGATGTAATTGTAAGCATTTTTGTTAAGTAGAAGTAGTTTGATAAGTGTCTTGAAGTCTTTCAAAAGTGTATGAATACATATTAAAACACTACATGTATATACATTTTAACTTAGTCGTTAAGTCATCGTTAGTCGTTACATGTAAATGTTGTTTTGAAACCTTTAGGTTAATGATCTTGTTGAATGTTGTTAACCCATTGTTTATTATAACAAATGAGATGTTAAATTGTTATATTATCATGATATTATGATATATAATATATCTCAGTATGATGTATATACAGTTAAATGTCGTTACAACGATAATCGTTACATATATGTCTCGTTTCGAAATCATTAAGTTAGTAGTCTTATTTTTACATATGTATTTCATTGTTAATACACTTAATAATATATTTACTTATCATTTAACATAATTAACCAAGTGTATCAATATCTTAATATGATTCATATGTACCTAGTAAGACGTTGTTATAACGATAATCGTTATATATATCGTTTTCGAGTTTCTTAAATTAATAGTCTCATTTTTATGTATATAACTCATTGTTAAAATACCTAATGAGATACATACTTATAATAAAAACATGTTAACTATATATATAACCATATATATGTCATCGTATAGTTTTTACAAGTTTTAACGTTCGTGAATCACCGGTCAACTTGGGTGGTCAATTGTCTATATGAAACATATTTTAATTAATCAAGTCTTAACAAGTTTAATTGCTTATCATGTTGGAAACATTTAATCATGTAAATATCATTCTCAATTAATATATATAAACATGGAAAAGTTCGGGTCACTACAAACGGCACATGAGTGGCTCTGATACCAACTGAAATGTCCCGTTCATATTGATTATAAACGTTCCATATTAATTGATTTCGTTGCGAGGTTTTGACCTCTATATGAGACGTTTTATAAAGACTGCATTCATTTTTAAAACAACCATAACCTTTATTTTATCAATAAAGGTTTTAAAAACATTACGTAGATTATCAAATAATGATAATCTAAAATATCCTGTTTAAACACGACCATTACATAATGGTTTACAATAGAAATATATTACATCGACATATGTTTCTTGAATCCAGTTTTTACACAATATCATACAAACATGGACTCCAAATCTTGTCCTTATTTTAGTATGCAACAGCGGAAGCTCTTAGTATTCACCTGAGAATAAACATGCTTTAAACGTCAACAAAAATGTTGGTGAGTTATAGGTTTAACCTATATATATCAAATCGTAACAATAGACCACAAGATTTCATATTTCAATACACATCCCATACATAGAGATAAAAATCATTCATATGGTGAACACCTGGTAACCGACATTAACAAGATGCATATATAAGAATATCCCCATCATTCCGGGACACTCTTCGAATATGATATAAACTTTGAAGTACTAAAGCATCCGGTACTTTGGATGGGGTTTGTTAGGCCCAATAGATCTATCTTTAGGATTCGCGTCAATTAGGGTGTCTGTTCCCTAATTCTTAGATTATCAGACTTAATAAAAAGGGGCATATTCGATTTCGATAATTCAACCATAGAATGTAGTTTCACGTACTTGTGTCTATTTTGTAAATCATTTATAAAACCTGCATGTATTCTCATCCCAAAAATATTAGATTTTAAAAGTGGGACTATAACTCACTTTCACAGATATTTCCTTCCTCGGAAATAAGAGTTGGCCACGGATCGATTCACGAACCTATACAAATATGTACATATATATCAAAGTATGATCAAAATATAATTACAACCATTTTTATTATGTTTTAAAGATTTGAGTGTATTAAGTCAGCTCTCCTCGTTAGTAACCTACAACTAGTTGTCCACAGTTAGATGTACAGAAATAAATCGATATATATTATCTTGAATCAATCCACGACCCAGTGTATACATGTCTCAGGATAGATCACAACTCAAAGTATATATATTTTTGGAATCAACCTCAACCATGTATAGCTAACTCCAACATTACTGCATATAGAGTGTCTATGGTTGTTCCAAATAATATATATACATGGGTCGATATGATATGTCAAAACATTTGCATACGTGTCTATGGTATTCCAAGATTACATAATATATTAGAATACATGTATAATACAATATAAGTTAGCTAGGATATGATTTGTATAGATTTGTTAAATATTTCCCGTAGCTAAAATAATCAAAAAATATCCAATCTTGTTTTACCCATAACTTCTTCATTTTAAATCCGTTTTGAGTGAATTCAATTGCTATGGTTTCATATTGAACTTAAGTTTATGAATCTATACAGAAAAAGAATAAGTTTATAGTCGGAATTACAGGTTACAAGTCGTTTTTGTAAAGGTAGTTATTTCAGTCGAAAGAAGGACGTCTAGATGACCATTTTGGAAAACATACTTCCACTTTGAGTTTAACCATAATTTTTGGATATAGTTTCATATTCATAATAAAAATCATTTTTCCAGAAGAACAACTTTTAAATCAAAGTTTATCATAGTTTTTAATTAACTAACCCAAAACAGCCCGCGGTGTTACTACAACGGCGTATATCCGGTTTTACGGTGTTTTTCGTGTTTTCCGGTATTAAATCATTAAGTTAGCATATCATATAGATATAGAACATGTGTTTAGTTGATTTTAAAAGTCAAGTTATAAGGATTAACTTTTGTTTGCGAACAAGTTTAGAATTAACTAAACTATGTTCTAGTGATTACAAGTTTAAACCTTCGAATAAGATAGCTTTATATGTATGAATCGAATGATGTTATGAACATCATTACTATCTCAAGTTTTCTGGATAAAGCTACTGGAAATGAGAAAAATGGATCTAGCTTTAAAGGATCCTTGGATGGCTTGAAAGTTCTTGAAGCAGAATCATGACACGAAAACAAGTTCAAGTAAGATTTTCACTCGAAATAAGATTGTTATAGTTGTAGAAATTGAATCAAAGTTTGAATATGAATATTACCTTGAATTAGAAAGATAACCTACTGTAAATAACAAATGTTCCTTGATCTTAGATGATTACTTGGAATGGATTAGAAAGCTTGGAAGTAGACTTGCAAACTTGGAAGTATTCTTGATTTTTATGAAACTATACTTATGGAATTTATGAAGAACACTTAGAACTTGAAGATGGAACTTGAGAGAGATCAATTAGATGAAGAAAATTGAAGAATGAAAATGTTTGTAGGTGTTTTTGGTCGTTGGTATATGGATTAGATATAAAGAATATGTAATTTTGTTTTCATGTAAATAAGTCATGATTGATTACTAATATTTTTGTAATTTTATGAGATATTTCATGCTAGTTGCCAAATGATGGTTCCCATATGTGTTAGGTGACTCACATGGGCTGCTAAGAGCTGATCATTGGAGTGTATATACCAATAGTATATACATCTAAAAGCTGTGTATTGTACGAGTACGAATACAGGTGCATACGAGTAGAATTGTTGATGAAACTGAACGAGGATGTAATTCTAAGCATTTTTGTTAAGTATAAGTACTTTGATATGTGTCTTGAAGTCTTTCAAAAGTGTATGAATACATATTAAAACACTACATGTATATACATTTTAACTGAGTCTTTAAGTCATCGTTAGTCGTTACATGTAAATGTTGATTTGAAACCTTTAAGTTAACGATCTTGTTAAATGTTGTTAACCCAATGTTTATTATATCTAATGAGATGTTAAATTATTATATTATCATAATATTATGATATCTTAATATATCTTAATATGATATATATACATTTAAATGTCGTTGCAACGATAATCGTTACATATAAGTCTCGTTTCGTAATTCTTGAGTTAGTAGTCTTGTTTTTACATATGTAGTTCATTGTTAACACACTTAATGATATATTTAAATATCATTTTATTATGTTAAATATAGTGTATCAATATCTTAATATGATACATATGTATTTAGTAGACGTTATCATAACGATAATCGTTATATATATATATATATATATATATATATATATATATATATATATATATATATATATATATATATATATATATATATATATATATATATATATCATTTCGAGTTTCTTAACTTAGAAATCTCATTTCTTATGTATATCACACATTGCTAATATACTTAGTGAGATACTTACTCATCATAATCTTATGTCAACCATATATATATGTCTATATATATACCACAACATGTTAAGCAATCAAACTTGTTAAGACTTGATTAAATGAAATAAGTTTCATATAGACAATTGATTACCCAAGTTGACCGGCAATTCACGAACGTTACAAAATTGGAATTTTCGACCAAATTTAAACTTTAATCTTTATATGTTGCCGACAAGATAAGCAAAGTCTATTAAACCGAGTCTCAAAATGTTGGAACTATTTTTCATGAATGCATTTGACCTTTGACCGTGCCCGACGATTCACGAACAATTGTGTGTAAATAAATAAGTAAAAAAAAAATATATGTAAATATAATTGTAAGTGTATATATTAAGTTGAATTAATATATATATATATATATATATATATATATATATATATATATATATATATATATATATATATATATATAAATTCTATATACAATTAATATAATATGTATGTTGTAATATATATATATATATATATATATATATATATATATATATAATATATATATATAAATATTCAAATATGTTATAGAATAAGTGATACGTAAGTAATGAAATGTTAAGTTAATACATTATTTGAAATTACAAGTTAGAACATAAATGATATATCAATATTATTATTATTACTCTCATTATTATTACTAATGTTAATATCGATATTAATATTTGTATTATTAATATTATTAAATCTTGATATGAGATATAAATATATATAAAATTTAAAATGTATAAGTTGTTATATTAGTGTTATTATTAATATTATTATCATTAATAATATTCATATTATCATAATTAGTGTTAATAAAAACATTATTAATAAAATTATCGTTATCATTTTTATTATGGTTAATATTGTTAAACTTAATAAAATTCTCATTTTTTGTGATTATCAGTATCATGGTTATTTGTTATTATAATTAATATATTTATTAGGGTTATTGATATTAATATCATTATTCGTAAAATTAATTATATTAGTTCCATTAGTATTGAAAATGAAGATTAAATAGAAAGGTTGTATAATTAGTATTATTATTGTTAACATACTTATTATTCATTAATACTAAATATATTATGAAATAAGATATATATAAATATTTACATATAAAATTCAGTTACATATAAAAATAGATATTCAGATAAATATATACTACAATTATTATTATTATTAATAAATTTAATTGTTATTAATATTAAGATATATAGAATATAAATACACATATATATATTACGCATCCTGTTTTTTTTCCCATTGCCATCAACTATTTTACTTACTGGCCTACTCAATGAATCTGTCAATTTCAGTCTACATCCCATATCCCATTGCCATCAACTATTTTACTTACTGGCCTACTCAATGAACCTCAACCCTGTATAGCTAACTCCAACATTCACATATAGAGTGTCTATGGTTGTTCCGAAATATATATAGATGTGTCGACATGATAGGTCGAAACATTGTATACGTGTCTATGGTATCTCAAGATTACATAATATACAATACAAGTTGATTAAGTTATGGTTGGAATAGATTTGTTACCAATTTTCACGTAGCTAAAATGAGAAAAATTATCCAATCTTGTTTTACCCATAACTTCTTCATTTTAAATCCGTTTTGAGTGAATCAAATTGCTATGGTTTCATATTGAACTCTATTTTATGAATCTAAACAGAAAAAGTATAGGTTTATAGTCGGAAAAATAAGTTACAAGTCGTTTTTGTAAAGGTAGTCATTTCAGTCGAAAGAACGACGTCTAGATGACCATTTTAGAAAACATACTTCCACTTTGAGTTTAACCATAATTTTTGGATATAGTTTCATGTTCATAATAAAAATCATTTTCTCAGAATAACAACTTTTAAATCAAAGTTTATCATAGTTTTTAATTAACTAACCCAAAACAGCCCGCGGTGTTACTACGACGGCGTAAATCCGGTTTTACGGTGTTTTTCGTGTTTCCAGGTTTTAAATCATTAAGTTAGCATATCATATAGATATAGAACATGTGTTTAGTTGATTTTAAAATTCAAGTTAGAAGGATTAACTTTTGTTTGCGAAGAAGTTTAGAATTAACTAAACTATGTTCTAGTGATTACAAGTTTAAACCTTCGAATAAGATAGCTTTATATGTATGAATCGAATGATGTTATGAACATCATTACTACCTTAAGTTCCTTGGATAAACCTACTGGAAAAGAGAAAAATGGATCTAGCTTCAATGGATCCTTGGATGGCTCGAAGTTCTTGAAGCAGAATCATGACACGAAAACAAGTTCAAGTAAGATCATCACTTGAAATAAGATTGTTATAGTTATAGAAATTGAACCAAAGTTTGAATATGATTATTACCTTGTATTAGAATGATAACCTACTGTAAGAAACAAAGATTTCTTGAGGTTGGATGATCACCTTACAAGATTGGAAGTGAGCTAGCAAACTTGAAAGTATTCTTGATTTTATGAAACTAGAACTTTTGGAATTTATGAAGAACACTTAGAACTTGAAGATAGAACTTGAGAGAGATCAATTAGATGAAGAAAATTGAAGAATGAAAGTGTTTGTAGGTGTTTTTGGTCGTTGGTGTATGGATTAGATATAAAGGATATGTAATTTTGTTTTCATGTAAATAAGTCATGAATGATTACTCATATTTTTGTAATTTTATGAGATATTTCATGCTAGTTGCCAAATGATGGTTCCCACATGTGTTAGGTGACTCACATGGGCTGCTAAGAGCTGATCATTGAAGTGTATATACCAATAGTACATACATCTAAAAGCTGTGTATTGTACGAGTACGAATACGGGTGCATACGAGTAGAATTGTTGATAAAACTGAACGAGGATGTAATTGTAAGCATTTTTGTTAAGTAGAAGTAGTTTGATAAGTGTCTTGAAGTCTTTCAAAAGTGTATGAATACATATTAAAACACTACATGTATATACATTTTAACTGAGTCGTTAAGTCATCGTTAGTCGTTACATGTAAATGTTGTTTTGAAACCTTTAGGTTAATGATCTTGTTGAATGTTGTTAACCCATTGTTTATTATAACAAATGAGATGTTAAATTGTTATATTATCATGATATTATGATATATAATATATCTCAGTATGATGTATATACAGTTAAATGTCGTTACAACGATAATCGTTACATATATGTCTCGTTTCGAAATCATTAAGTTAGTAGTCTTATTTTTACATATGTATTTCATTGTTAATACACTTAATAATATATTTACTTATCATTTAACATAATTAACCAAGTGTATCAATATCTTAATATGATTCATATGTACCTAGTAAGACGTTGTTATAACGATAATCGTTATATATATCGTTTTCGAGTTTCTTAAATTAATAGTCTCATTTTTATGTATATAACTCATTGTTAAAATATCTAATGAGATACATACTTATAATAAAAACATGTTAACTATATATATAACCATATATATGTCATCGTATAGTTTTTACAAGTTTTAACGTTCGTGAATCACCGGTCAACTTGGGTGGTCAATTGTCTATATGAAACATATTTCAATTAATCAAGTCTTAACAAGTTTGATTGCTTAACATGTTAGAAACATTTAATCATGTAAATATCATTCTCAATTAATATATATAAACATGGAAAAGTTCGGGTCACTACAGTACCTACCCGTTAAATAAATTTCGTCCCGAAATTTTAAGCTGTTGAAGGTGTTGACGAATCTTCTGGAAATAGATGCGGGTATTTCTTCTTCATCTGATCTTCACGCTCCCAGGTGAACTCGGGTCCTCTACGAGCATTCCATCGAACCTTAACAATTGGTATCTTGTTGTGCTTAAGTCTTTTAACCTCACGATCCATTATTTCGACGGGTTCTTCGATGAATTGAAGTTTTTCGTTGATTTGGATTTCATCTAATGGAATAGTGAGATCTTCTTTAGCAAAACATTTCTTCAAATTCGAGACGTGGAAAGTGTTATGTACAGCCGCGAGTTGTTGAGGTAACTCAAGTCGGTAAGCTACTGGTCCGACACGATCAATAATCTTGAATGGTCCAATATACCTTGGATTTAATTTCCCTCGTTTACCAAATCTAACAACGCCTTTCCAAGGTGCAACTTTAAGCATGACCATCTCTCCAATTTCAAATTCTATATCTTTTCTTTTAATGTCAGCGTAGCTCTTTTGTCGACTTTGGGCGGTTTTCAACCGTTGTTGAATTTGGATGATCTTCTCAGTAGTTTCTTGTATAATCTCCGGACCCGTAATCTGTCTATCCCCCACTTCACTCCAACAAATCGGAGACCTGCACTTTCTACCATAAAGTGCTTCAAACGGCGCCATCTCAATGCTTGAATGGTAGCTGTTGTTGTAGGAAAATTCTGCTAACGGTAGATGTCGATCCCAACTGTTTCCGAAATCAATAACACATGCTCGTAGCATGTCTTCAAGCGTTTGTATCGTCCTTTCACTCTGCCCATCAGTTTGTGGATGATAGGCAGTACTCATGTCTAGACGAGTTCCTAATGCTTGCTGTAATGTCTGCCAGAATCTTGAAATAAATCTGCCATCCCTATCAGAGATAATAGAGATTGGTATTCCATGTCTGGAGATGACTTCCTTCAAATACAGTCGTGCTAACTTCTCCATCTTGTCATCTTCTCTTATTGGCAGGAAGTGTGCTGATTTGGTGAGACGGTCAACTATTACCCAAATAGTATCAAAACCACTTGCAGTCCTTGGCAATTTAGTGATGAAATCCATGGTAATGTTTTCCCATTTCCATTCCGGGATTTCGGGTTGTTGAAGTAGACCTGATGGTTTCTGATGCTCAGCTTTGACCTTAGAACATGTCAAACATTCTCCTACGTATTTAGCAACATCGGCTTTCATACCCGGCCACCAAAAATGTTTCTTGAGATCCTTGTACATCTTCCCCGTTCCAGGATGTATTGAGTATCTGGTTTTATGAGCTTCTCTAAGTACCATTTCTCTCATATCTCCAAATTTTGGTACCCAAATCCTTTCAGCCCTATACCGGGTTCCGTCTTCCCGAATATTAAGATGCTTCTCCGATCCTTTGGGTATTTCATCCTTTAAATTTCCCTCTTTTAAAACTCCTTGTTGCGCCTCCTTTATTTGAGTAGTAAGGTTATTATGAATCATTATATTCATAGATTTTACTCGAATGGGTTCTCTGTCCTTCCTGCTCAAGGCATCGACTACCACATTTGCCTTCCCCGGGTGGTAACGAATCTCAAAGTCGTAATCATTCAACAATTCAATCCACCTACGCTGCCTCATATTCAGTTGTTTCTGATTAAATATGTGTTGAAGACTTTTGTGGTCGGTATATATAATGCTTTTGACCCCATATAAGTAGTGCCTCCAAGTCTTTAATGCAAAAACAACCGCGCCTAATTCCAAATCATGCGTCGTATAATTTTGCTCGTGAATCTTCAATTGTCTAGACGCATAAGCAATCACCTTCGTTCGTTGCATTAATACACAACCGAGACCTTGCTTTGATGCGTCACAATAAATCACAAAATCATCATTCCCTTCAGGCAATGATAATATAGGTGCCGTAGTTAGCTTTTTCTTCAATAACTGAAACGCTTTCTCTTGTTCATCCTTCCATTCAAATTTCTTCCCTTTATGCGTTAATGCAGTCAAGGGTTTTGCTATTCTGGAAAAGTCTTGGATGAACCTTCTGTAGTAACCAGCTAGTCCTAAAAACTGGCGTATGTGTTTCGGAGTTTTCGGGGTTTCCCACTTTTCAACAGTTTCTATTTTTGCTGGATCCACCTTAATACCTTCTTTGTTCACTATGTGACCGAGGAATTGAACTTCTTCCAACCAAAATGCACACTTTGAAAACTTAGCGTACAATTCTTCCTTTCTCAATACTTCTAACACCTTTCTTAAATGTTCACCGTGTTCTTGGTCATTCTTTGAGTAAATAAGTATGTCATCAATGAAAACAATGACAAACTTGTCAAGGTATGGTCCACACACTCGGTTCATAAGGTCCATGAACACAGCTGGTGCATTAGTTAAACCAAACGGCATGACCATAAACTCGTAATGACCGTAACGTGTTCTGAAAGCAGTCTTTGGAATATCATCTTCTTTCACCCGCATTTGATGATACCCGGAACGTAAGTCAATCTTTGAATAAACAGACGAGCCTTGTAGTTGATCAAATAAGTTGTCGATTCTCGGTAGTGGGTAGCGGTTCTTGATGGTAAGTTTGTTCAACTCTCGGTAGTCGATACACAACCTGAATGTACCATCTTTTTTCTTGACAAACAAAACAGGAGCTCCCCACGGTGATGTGCTTGGTCGAATGAAACCACGCTCTAAAAGTTCTTGTAATTGGCTTTGCAGTTCTTTCATCTCGCTGGGTGCGAGTCTGTAAGGAGCACGAGCTATTGGTGCAGCTCCTGGTACAAGATCTATTTGAAATTCAACGGATCGATGTGGGGGTAATCCCGGTAATTCTTTCGGAAATACATCGGGAAATTCTTTTGCGACGGGAACATCATTGATGCTCTTTTCTTCAGTTTGTACTTTCTCGACGTGTGCTAGAACAGCATAGCAACCTTTTCTTATTAGTTTTTGTGCCTTCAAATTACTAATAAGATGTAGCTTCGTGTTGCCCTTTTCTCCGTACACCATTAAGGGTTTTCCTTTTTCTCGTATAATGCGAATTGCATTTTTGTAACAAACAATCTCTGCTTTCACTTCTTTCAACCAGTCCATACCGATTATCACATCAAAACTCCCTAACTCTACTGGTATCAAGTCAATCTTAAATGTTTCGCTAACCAGTTTAATTTCTCGATTCCGACATATATTATCTGGTGAAATTAATTTACCATTTGCTAATTCGAGTAAAAATTTACTATCCAAAGGCGTCAATGGACAACTTAATTTAGCACAAAAATCTCTACTCATATAGCTTCTATCCGCACCCGAATCAAATAAAACGTAAGCAGATTTATTGTCAATAAGAAACGTACCCGTAAGAAGCTCCGGGTCTTCCTGTGCCTCTGTCGCATTAATATTAAAAACTCTTCCGCGGCCTTGTCCATTCGTGTTCTCCTGGTTCGGGCAATTTCTAATAATGTGGCCCGGTTTTCCACATTTATAACAAACTACATTGGCATAACTTGCTCCGACACTACTTGCTCCGCCATTACTCGTTCCGACACCATTTGTTCCTTTCGTTCTATTAACCCCTGGTCTGTAGACCTCACACTTCGCCGCGCTATGACCATTTCTTTTACACTTGTTGCAAAATTTGGTGCAGAACCCTGAGTGATACTTTTCACACCTTTGGCATAGCTGCTTCTGATTGTTGTTGTTGTTGCGGTTATTATTGTTGTTGGGATGATTGTTGTAGTTGCTGTTGTTGTTGTTGTTGTTGTTGGGCCGTTTGTTGTAGTTACGATTGATGTTGCGATTGTTGGGATAATTGTTGCGATTATTGTTGTTGTTGTATTGGTGATTCTTATCACCGTTTTCCTCCCACTTTCTTTTGACTTGCTTCACATTGGCCTCTTCAGCAGTCTGTTCTTTAATTCTTTCTTCAATCTGGTTCACTAGTTTGTGAGCCATTCTACATGCCTGTTGTATGGAGGCGGGCTCATGTGAACTTATATCTTCTTGGATTCTTTCCGGTAATCCTTTCACAAACGCGTCGATCTTCTCTTCCTCATCTTCGAACGCTCCCGGACACAATAGGCACAATTCTGTGAATCGTCTTTCGTACGTGGTAATATCAAATCCTTGGGTTCGTAACCCTCTAAGTTCTGTCTTGAGCTTATTGACCTCAGTTCTGGGACGGTACTTCTCGTTCATCAAGTGCTTGAATGCTGACCACGGTAGTGCGTACGTATCGTCTTGTCCCACTTGCTCTAGATAGGTATTCCACCATGTTAACGCAGAACCTGTGAAGGTATGCGTAGCGTACTTCACTTTGTCCTCTTCAGTACACTTACTTATGGCAAACACCGATTCGACCTTCTCGGTCCACCATTTCAATCCGATCGGTCCTTCGGTTCCATCAAATTCCAAAGGTTTACAGGCAGTGAATTCTTTGTAGGTGCATCCTACACGATTTCCTGTACTGCTAGATCCAAGGTTATTGTTGGTATGTAGCGCAGCCTGTACTGCGGCTATGTTTGAAGCTAGAAAAGTACGGAATTCCTCTTCATTCATATTCACGGTGTGTCGAGTAGTCGGTGTCATTTCCTTCAAAATAGTCAAATGGAACAAGTTAATCATACAGAATATTAAGAGTAGTTAATAGTATTTCGTAGCATAATATGAACTCATTTATAAAAGCTTTTTCTTCATATTAGCATTTTATAAGTTTAAATTCGGGTAGTACTTACCCGTTAAGTTCATACTTAGTAGCTAATATACAATTCAACTACTTCAATTCTATATGAAAAACTGATTATAATAATATTTCGCGTTCAAACTTTTACACAATATTTTAGAAACTTACAATACCGCTTATTTTACATAAAGCATGAAATATAGCACACAATAACTTTGATACAAGATAGTTGTGAAGATAATTCTAGCTAGTACACAAGTCGTTCAGCAAAGGCAATAAAGACACGTAATTCATACGTCCAGAAACAAGTCATGCATTCTGGTTTTACTAGGACTACTTCCCATCCTTGGTCTTGTGCAACATAACCGTTATGGCCGTTGGTAAGACAGCGTGTTGTAACGTCGTCAAAGGGACGAGGGTTACGTAATGTCCAACAGTCCCGTAATAATCTAAAAACCTCATTTCTTACCCCAATTACCGACTCCGTCACTTGTGGAAACGTTTTGTTTAATAGTTGTAGCCCGATGTTCTTGTTCTCACTTTGGTGAGAAGCGAACATTACTAATCCGTAAGCATAACATGCTTCTTTATGTTGCATGTTAGCCGCTTTTTCTAAATCACAAAGTCCAATATTCGGATATATTGAGTCAAAATAATTTCTTAACCCGTTGCGTAAAATAGCATTTGGGTTCCCCGCAATATATGCGTCAAAGTAAACACATCGTAACTTATGGGTTTCCCAATGTGATATCCCCCATCTTTCAAACGAAAGTCTCTTATAAACCAAGACATTCTTGGAACGTTCTTCGAATGTCTTACAAACTGATCTCGCCTTAAATAGTTGTGCCGAGGAATTCTGGCCGACTCTAGACAAGATTTCATCAATCATGTCTCCGGGTAGGTCTCTTAAAATATTGGGTTGTCTATCCATTTTGTGTTTTTATACTGTAAAATAGACAAGAGTTAGATTCATAAAAAAAAATATACTTATTAATACAAGCAATTTTTACATATATCATAAAGCATAAGCACACTATATTACATATATTACACCACACGAATACAACTATCTTATTCCGACTCGCTTGTTTCTTCTTCTTCGGTTTTGGTTCGTTTTGCCAAGTTTCTAGGGATATATGATGTTCCCCTAATACGAGCCGTCGTGATCCACATTGGTTTAGAAAAACCTGGTGGTTTAGAGGTTCCCGGGTCATTGTTACAACTTAAGGACTTCGGGGGTTGACGATACATATAAAGTTCATCGGGGTTGGAATTAGATTTCTCTATTTTTATGCCCTTTCCCTTATTATTTTCTTTTGCCTTTTTAAATTCAGTTGGGGTAATTTCTATAACATCATCGGAATTCTCGTCGGAATCCGATTCATCGGAGAATTGGTAATCCTCCCAATATTTTGCTTCCTTGGCGGAAGCACCATTGACCATAATTAACCTTGGTCGGTTGGTTGAGGATTTTCTTTTACTTAACCGTTTTATTATTTCCCCCACCGGTTCTATTTCTTCATCCGGTTCCGATTCTTCTTCCGGTTCCGATTCTTCTTCTGGTTCCGACTCTTCTTCCGGTTCCTCTTCGGGAACTTGTGAATCAGTCCACGAATCATTCCAATTTACATTTGACTCTTCATTATTATTAGGTGAGTCAATGAAACTTGTTCTAGAGGTAGACATCTATCACATAATATCAAACGCGTTAAGAGATTAATATATCACATAATATTCGCATGTTAAAAATATATAGTTTCCAACAAAATTTATTAAGCAATCATTTTTCAAGTAAACACGGTCGAAGTCCAGACTCACTAATGCATCCTAACAAACTCGATAAGACACACTAATGCAAAATTCTGGTTCTCTAAGACCAACGCTTGGATACCAACTGAAATGTCCCGTTCTTATTGATTAAAAACGTTCCATATTAATTGATTTCGTTGCGAGGTTTTGACCTCTATATGAGACGTTTTTCAAAGACCGCATTCATTTTTAAAACAAACCATAACCTTTATTTCATAAATAAAGGTTTAAAAAGCTTTACGTAAATTATCAAATAATGATAATCTAAAATATCCTGTTTACACACGACCATTACATAATGGTTTACAATACAAATATGTTACATCGAAATCAGTTTCTTGAATGCAGTTTTTACACAATATCATACAAACATGGACTCCAAATCTTGTCCTTATTTTAGTATGCAACAGCGGAAGCTCTTAATATTCACCTGAGAATAAACATGCTTTAAACGTCAACAAAAATGTTGGTGAGTTATAGGTTTAGCCTATATATATCAAATCGTAACAATAGACCACAAGATTTCATATTTCAATACACATCCCATACATAGAGATAAAAATCATTCATATGGTGAACACCTGGTAACCGACATTAACAAGATGCATATATAAGAATATCCCCATCATTCCGGGACACCCTTCGGATATGATATAAATTTCGAAGTACTAAAGCATCCGGTACTTTGGATGGGGTTTGTTAGGCCCAATAGATCTATCTTTAGAATTCGCGTCAATTAGGGTGTCTGTTCCCTAATTCTTAGATTACCAGACTTAATAAAAAGGGGCATATTCGATTTCGATAATTCAACCATAGAATGTAGTTTCACGTACTTGTGTCTATTTTGTAAATCATTTATAAAACCTGCATGTATTCTCATCCCAAAAATATTAGATTTTAAAAGTGGGACTATAACTCACTTTCACAGATTTTTACTTCGTCGGGAAGTAAGACTTGGCCACTTGTTGATTCACGAACCTATAACAATATATACATATATATCAAAGTATGTTCAAAATATATTTACAACACTTTTAATATATTTTGATGTTTTAAGTTTATTAAGTCAGCTGTCCTCGTTAGTAACCTACAACTAGTTGTCCACAGTTAGATGTACAGAAATAAATCGATAAATATTATCTTGAATCAATCCACGACCCAGTGTATACGTATCTCAGTATTGATCACAACTCAAACTATATATATTTTGGAATCAACCTCAACCCTGTATAGCTAACTCCAACATTCACATATAGAGTGTCTATGGTTGTTCCGAAATATATATAGATGTGTCGACATGATAGGTCGAAACATTGTATACATGTCTATGGTATCTCAAGATTACATAATATACAATACAAGTTGATTAAGTTATGGTTGGAATAGATTTGTTACCAATTTTCACGTAGCTAAAATGAGAAAAATTATCCAATCTTGTTTTACCCATAACTTCTTCATTTTAAATCCGTTTTGAGTTAATCAAATTGCTATGGTTTCATATTGAACTCTATTTTATGAATCTAAACAGAAAAAGTATAGGTTTATAGTCGGAAAAATAAGTTACAAGTTGTTTTTGTAAAGGTAGTCATTTCAGTCGAAAGAACGACGTCTAGATGACCATTTTAGAAAACATACTTCCACTTTGAGTTTAACCATAATTTTCAGATATAGTTTCATGTTCATAATAAAAATCATTTTCTCAGAATAACAACTTTTAAATCAAAGTTTATCATAGTTTTTAATTAACTAACCCAAAACAGCCAGCGGTGTTACTACGACTGCGTAAATCCGGTTTTACGGTGTTTTTCGTGTTTCCAGGTTTTAAATCATTAAGTTAGCATATCATATAGATATAGAACATGTGTTTAGTTGATTTTAAAAGTCAAGTTAGAAGGATTAACTTTTGTTTGCGAACAAGTTTAGAATTAACTAAACTATGTTCTAGTGATTACAAGTTTAAACCTTCGAATAAGATAGCTTTATATGTATGAATCGAATGATGTTATGAACATCATTACTACCTTAAGTTCCTTGGATAAACCTACTGGAAAAGAGAAAAATGGATCTAGCTTCAATGGATCCTTGGATGGCTCGAAGTTCTTGAAGCAGAATCATGACACGAAAACAAGTTCAAGTAAGATCATCACTTGAAATAAGATTGTTATAGTTATAGAAATTGAACCAAAGTTTGAATATGATTATTACCTTGTATTAGAATGATAACCTACTGTAAGAAACAAAGATTTCTTGAGGTTGGATGATCACCTTACAAGATTGGAAGTGAGCTAGCAAACTTGAAAGTATTCTTGATTTTATGAAACTAGAACTTTTGGAATTTATGAAGAACACTTAGAACTTGAAGATAGAACTTGAGAGAGATCAATTAGATGAAGAAAATTGAAGAATGAAAGTGTTTGTAGGTGTTTTTGGTCGTTGGTGTATGGATTAGATATAAAGGATATGTAATTTTGTTTTCATGTAAATAAGTCATGAATGATTACTCATATTTTTGTAATTTTATGAGATATTTCATGCTAGTTGCCAAATGATGGTTCCCACATGTGTTAGGTGACTCACATGGGCTGCTAAGAGCTGATCATTGAAGTGTATATACCAATAGTACATACATCTAAAAGCTGTGTATTGTACGAGTACGAATACGGGTGCATACGAGTAGAATTGTTGATGAAACTGAACGAGGATGTAATTGTAAGCATTTTTGTTAAGTAGAAGTAGTTTGATAAGTGTCTTGAAGTCTTTCAAAAGTGTATGAATACATATTAAAACACTACATGTATATACATTTTAACTGAGTCGTTAAGTCATCGTTAGTCGTTACATGTAAATGTTGTTTTGAAACCTTTAGGTTAATGATCTTGTTGAATGTTGTTAACCCATTGTTTATTATAACAAATGAGATGTTAAATTGTTATATTATCATGATATTATGATATATAATATATCTCAGTATGATGTATATACAGTTAAATGTCGTTACAACGATAATCGTTACATATATGTCTCGTTTCGAAATCATTAAGTTAGTAGTCTTATTTTTACATATGTATTTCATTGTTAATACACTTAATAATATATTTACTTATCATTTAACATAATTAACCAAGTATATCAATATCTTAATATGATTCATATGTACCTAGTAAGACGTTGTTATAACGATAATCGTTATATATATCGTTTTCGAGTTTCTTAAATTAATAGTCTCATTTTTATGTATATAACTCATTGTTAAAATACCTAATGAGATACATACTTATAATAAAAACATGTTAACTATATATATAACCATATATATGTCATCGTATAGTTTTTACAAGTTTTAACGTTCGTGAATCACCGGTCAACTTGGGTGGTCAATTGTCTATATGAAACATATTTCAATTAATCAAGTCTTAACAAGTTTGATTGCTTAACATGTTGGAAACATTTAATCATGTAAATATCATTCTCAATTAATATATATAAACATGGAAAAGTTCGGGTCACTACAAACGGCACATGAGTGGCTCTGATACCATCTGAAATGTCCCGTTCATATTGATTATAAACGTTCCATATTAATTGATTTCGTTGCGAGGTTTTGACCTCTATATGAGACGTTTTATAAAGACTGCATTCATTTTTAAAACAACCATAACCTTTATTTTATCAATAAAGGTTTTAAAAACATTACGTAGATTATCAAATAATGATAATCTAAAATATCCTGTTTAAACACGACCATTACATAATGGTTTACAATAGAAATATATTACATCGACATATGTTTCTTGAATCCAGTTTTTACACAATATCATACAAACATGGACTCCAAATCTTGTCCTTATTTTAGTATGCAACAGCGGAAGCTCTTAGTATTCACCTGAGAATAAACATGCTTTAAACGTCAACAAAAATGTTGGTGAGTTATAGGTTTAACCTATATATATCAAATCGTAACAATAGACCACAAGATTTCATATTTCAATACACATCCCATACATAGAGATAAAAATCATTCATATGGTGAACACCTGGTAACCGACATTAACAAGATGCATATATAAGAATATCCCCATCATTCCGGGACACTCTTCGAATATGATATAAATTTTGAAGTACTAAAGCATCCAGTACTTTGGATGGGGTTTGTTAGGCCCAATAGATCTATCTTTAGGATTCGCGTCAATTAGGGTGTCTGTTCCCTAATTCTTAGATTATCAGACTTAATAAAAAGGGGCATATTCGATTTCGATAATTCAACCATAGAATGTAGTTTCACGTACTTGTGTCTATTTTGTAAATCATTTATAAAACCTGCATGTATTCTCATCCCAAAAATATTAGATTTTAAAAGTGGGACTATAACTCACTTTCACAGATATTTCCTTCCTCGGAAATAAGAGTTGGCCACGGATCGATTCACGAACCTATACAAATATGTACATATATATCAAAGTATGATCAAAATATAATTACAACCATTTTTATTATGTTTTAAAGATTTGAGTGTATTAAGTCAGCTCTCCTCGTTAGTAACCTACAACTAGTTGTCCACAGTTAGATGTACAGAAATAAATCGATATATATTATCTTGAATCAATCCATGACCCAGTGTATACACGTCTCAGGATAGATCACAACTCAAAGTATATATATTTTTGGAATCAACCTCAACCATGTATAGCTAACTCCAACATTACTGCATATAGAGTGTCTATGGTTGTTCCAAATAATATATATACATGGGTCGATATGATATGTCAAAACATTTGCATACGTGTCTATGGTATTCCAAGATTACATAATATATTAGAATACATGTATAATACAATATAAGTTAGCTAGGATATGATTTGTATAGATTTGTTAAATATTTCCCGTAGCTAAAATAATCAAAAAATATCCAATCTTGTTTTACCCATAACTTCTTCATTTTAAATTCGTTTTGAGTGAATTCAATTGCTATGGTTTCATATTGAACTTAAGTTTATGAATCTATAGAGAAAAAGAATAAGTTTATAGTCGGAATTACAGGTTACAAGTCGTTTTTGTAAAGGTAGTTATTTCAGTCGAAAGAACGACGTCTAGATGACCATTTTGGAAAACATACTTCCACTTTGAGTTTAACCATAATTTTTGGATATAGTTTCATATTCATAATAAAAATCATTTTTCCAGAAGAACAACTTTTAAATCAAAGTTTATCATAGTTTTTAATTAACTAACCCAAAACAGCCCGCGGTGTTACTACAACGGCGTATATCCGGTTTTACGGTGTTTTTCGTGTTTTCCGGTATTAAATCATTAAGTTAGCATATCATATAGATATAGAACATGTGTTTAGTTGATTTTAAAAGTCAAATTATAAGGATTAACTTTTGTTTGCGAACAAGTTTAGAATTAACTAAACTATGTTCTAGTGATTACAAGTTTAAACCTTCGAATAAGATAGCTTTATATGTATGAATCGAATGATGTTATGAACATCATTACTATCTCAAGTTTTCTGGATAAAGCTACTGGAAATGAGAAAAATGGATCTAGCTTTAAAGGATCCTTGGATGGCTTGAAAGTTCTTGAAGCAGAATCATGACACGAAAACAAGTTCAAGTAAGATTTTCACTCGAAATAAGATTGTTATAGTTGTAGAAATTGAATCAAAGTTTGAATATGAATATTACCTTGAATTAGAAAGATAACCTACTGTAAATAACAAATGTTCCTTGATCTTAGATGATTACTTGGAATGGATTAGAAAGCTTGGAAGTAGACTTGCAAACTTGGAAGTATTCTTGATTTTTATGAAACTATACTTATGGAATTTATGAAGAACACTTAGAACTTGAAGATGGAACTTGAGAGAGATCAATAGATGAAGAAAATTGAAGAATGAAAATGTTTGTAGGTGTTTTTGGTCGTTGGTATATGGATTAGATATAAAGAATATGTAATTTTGTTTTCATGTAAATAAGTCATGATTGATTACTAATATTTTTGTAATTTTATGAGATATTTCATGCTAGTTGCCAAATGATGGTTCCCATATGTGTTAGGTGACTCACATGGGCTGCTAAGAGCTGATCATTGGAGTGTATATACCAATAGTATATACATCTAAAAGCTATGTATTGTACGAGTACGAATACAGGTGCATACGAGTAGAATTGTTGATGAAACTGAACGAGGATGTAATTGTAAGCATTTTTGTTAAGTAGAAGTACTTTGATATGTGTCTTGAAGTCTTTCAAAAGTGTATGAATACATATTAAAACACTACATGTATATACATTTTAACTGAGTCTTTAAGTCATCGTTAGTCGTTACATGTAAATGTTGATTTGAAACCTTTAAGTTAACGATCTTGTTAAATGTTGTTAACCCAATGTTTATTATATCTAATGAGATGTTAAATTATTATATTATCATAATATTATGATATCTTAATATATCTTAATATGATATATATACATTTAAATGTCGTTGCAACGATAATCGTTACATATAAGTCTCGTTTCGTAATTCTTGAGTTAGTAGTCTTGTTTTTACATATGTAGTTCATTGTTAACACACTTAATGATATATTTAAATATCATTTTATTATGTTAAATATAGTGTATCAATATCTTAATATGATACATATGTATTTAGTAGACGTTATCATAACGATAATCGTTATATATATATATATATATATATATATATATATATATATATATATATATATATATATATATATATATATATATATATATATATATATATATATATATCATTTCGAGTTTCTTAACTTAGTAATCTCATTTCTTATGTATATCACACATTGCTAATATACTTAGTGAGATACTTACTCATCATAATCTTATGTCAACCATATATATATGTCTATATATATACCACAACATGTTAAGCAATCAAACTTGTTAAGACTTGATTAAATGAAATAAGTTTCATATAGACAATTGATCACCCAAGTTGACCGGCAATTCACGAACGTTACAAAATTGGAATTTTCGACCAAATTTAAACTTTAATCTTTATATGTTGCCGACAAGATAAGCAAAGTCTATTAAACCGAGTCTCAAAATGTTGAAACTATTTTTCATGAATGCATTTGACCTTTGACCGTGCCCGACGATTCACGAACAATTGTGTGTAAATAAATAAGTAAAAAAAAAATATATGTAAATATAATTGTAAGTGTATATATTAAGTTGAATTAATATATATATATATATATATATATATATATATATATATATATATATATATATATATATATATATATATTAATTCTATATACAATTAATATAATATGTATGTTGTAATATATATATATATATATATATATATATATATATATATATATATATATATATATATATATATATATATATATATATATATAAATATTCAAATATGTTATAGAATAAGTGATACGTAAGTAATGAAATGTAAAGTTAATACATTATTTGAAATTACAAGTTAGAACATAAATGATATATCAATATTATTATTATTACTCTCATTATTATTACTAATGTTAATATCGATATTAATATTTGTATTATTAATATTATTAAATCTTGATATGAGATATAAATATATATAAAATTTAAAATGTATAAGTTGTTATATTAGTGTTATTATTAATATTATTATCATTAATAATATTCATATTATCATAATTAGTGTTAATAAAAACATTATTAATAAAATTATCGTTATCATTTTTATTATGGTTAATATTGTTAAACTTAATAAAATTCTCATTTTTTGTGATTATCAGTATCATGGTTATTTGTTATTATAATTAATATATTTATTAGGGTTATTGATATTAATATCATTATTCGTAAAATTAATTATATTAGTTCCATTAGTATTGAAAATGAAGATTAAATAGAAAGGTTGTATAATTAGTATTATTATTGTTAACATACTTATTATTCATTAATACTAAATATATTATGAAATAAGATATATATAAATATTTACATATAAAATTCAGTTACATATAAAAATAGATATTCAGATAAATATATACTACAATTATTATTATTATTATTAAATTTAATTGTTATTAATATTAAGATATATAGAATATAAATACACATATATATATTACGCATCCTGTTTTTTTTCTCATTGCCATCAACTATTTTACTTACTGGCCTACTCAATGAATCTGTCAATTTCAGTCTACATCCCATATCCAAAATCTGTTAGCAATCGTTGTCTCACTTTTTATTTTTTTTTTCTTTTTCTTTGTACCTGATCAGACGATTATGTCCACTTCTTTTGTCATAAAATCGATCAATCTTAGTTGTAAAAGGATACCAATCGAATTTACACTATCAAATATCAACTCCATTTATCTCTAACAGCTTTCAACAAATTGAAATTAAGCAGAAACCTATGAAAACAGTCGGGTATCCCTGTTCTTGTATCAATTTCCAAAAACTTCGAATTTTTGTTTTAATTAAAAATCTATAAATGCAAAGATGTTTAAAACCTTTCACTTGAACTTTCTGTAAAGTTTCAAACATTAATTTTTCATATCATAAACGAATTTTGAGGTCAAAGTTATATTCTCAGAAAGTCAACCCTGTGTTCATAACAAAATTCGCAATTTTTTTGATGTTTCAATTCAAATTGAATGCCCAGAAACTTTCTAGGAGGAAAATGAAACCTTTTTCATGTTATGATCGTGGGCTAAAACGCTACCATTTTCAAAATCACATATCGAGTTCATAAGAACTCAAAACCGACTGATACAGTCAGTTTAATTATTTTTTTTATCTGTTTTAATTGTTCTAGTCACCCACACACCGTTTATGTTTTAATTGGAGATTTTAAACGTGTTTAGTAATTGATTAAACCGATTACTAAAAGCCTTGGTCAATTTGTGGTTTGAAAGAGGAAATGAAATAAGAACAAGGAAGCAAGGGTTATAAATAAACTGGGGGTGTTTAATTCAAAAAAAGCAAAACGGACTGAATGGTTTAAGTGATATGTTGTCTGGTATACTGGTGACCCTGGTTCGATCCTAGTGTCTGCCAAATCTTTTTAATAAGCTTTATGAGGTAGTTATATTCTTTCTAAAAATTATTATTATTATTATTATTGTTATTATTAGTAATTGTTATTCTTATTATCATAATTGTTATTAGTACTATTATAGTTATTATTAATATTAGTTATGGATTATTAGTTATTATTATTATTATTATTATTATTATTATTATTATTATTATTATTATTATTATTATTATTATTATTATTATTATTATTATTATTATATTTATTAACATAAGTATTAGTAATCATTTATAATTATAAATTCCATTATTATGATTATTATTATTATTATTATTATTAATATTATTACCATTAGTAGTATTAGTAAATAGATTGTTATTATTAAGTATTAGATATTATTATCAAGACTATTATTTTCATTATTTTAGTTAGTAAACTTTACATTTTTATTAAAAACTACAGTTATTAATATTATTATAAGTATTATTTTTATCATTAATATTATTATTATTAATATTAGAATTAGAATTATTAATAATATTATCATTTTGAAAACAATACATTCTGTTATTATTTTTCACAGACATTATTATTTTTATTAGTAATAACAGGTATTATCATTTTTTTACCACTACAAATATTAGTTTAAGTATTTTTACAATTACTAGTTTTGACAAACAAATGATACATATATATATATATATATATATATATATATATATATATATATATATATATATATAATATAAATATATTTAACATACATAACTTAACCATACAAATGCTTTTTATATACAAAAAGAATACGCTTAATGAAATAATTAAAAATATATATTTAAGTTAATAATATAAAAGTTAAATCACTAATGGTAAATACATATATCTTTTTGTTCGATTACAAGTATGTATATTAATAAAAAAAATACAAATGATATAGGTTCGTAAATCTGAGGCCAACCCTGCATTGTTCATATTGTCATATGTATTTTTACTACAAAATACATTAGGTGAGTTTCATTTGCCTTTTTACCCTTTATATTTTTGGGCTGAGAATACATGCGCAATTTTTATAAATGATTTACAAAATAGACACAAGTACGTGAAACTACATTCTATGGTTGAATTATCAAAATCGAATATGCCCCTTATTATTAAGTCTGGTAATCTAAGAATTAGGGAACAGACACCCTAATTGACGTGAATCCTAAAGATAGATCTATCGGGCCCAACAAGCCCCATCCAAAGTACCGGATGCTTTAGTACTTCGAAATTTATATCATGTCCTAAGGAGGATCTCGGAATGATGGGGATATTCTTATATGCATATTGTGAATGTCGGTTGCCAGGTGTTCAATCCATATGAATGATATTTTTGTCTCTATGCATGGGACGTATGTTTATGAGAAATGAAAATATGAAATCTTGTGGTCTATTAAAATTATGAAATGATTATTTATGTTAAACTAATGAACTCACCAACCTTTTGGTTGACACTTTAAAGCATGTTTATTCTCAGGTACGAAAGAAATCTTCCGCTGTGTAATTGCTCATTTTAAAGATATTACTTGGAGTCATTCATGACATATTTCAAAAGATGTTGCATTCGAGTCGTTGAGATCATCAAGATTATTATTAAATCAATTATAGTTAGATATATTATAAAATGGTATGCATGCCGTCAATTTTCGTTGAAATGAAAGATTTTTTTTTTTAAAAACGAATGCAATGTTTGTAAAATGTATCATATAGAGGTCAAGTACCTCACGAAGTAATCAACTGTTGTGAATCGTTTATAATCGATATGGACTTTGTCCGGATGGATTAGGATGGGTCTTTACAAACATCCGTGTTACATCCGTCCCACATCGGTTGGAGAGGGGAACGAAGCATGCCTTATAAGGGTGTGGAAACCTTTTCTAGCATGACGCGTTTTGGGACCACAAGCACAGCAGATCTCATGAGAACTCTGCAGTTAAGCGTGCTCAGGCAAGGGCACTACCAGGATGGGTGACCTCCTGGGAAAGTGTTCGTCGTGTGTGGTCGCTAAGAAAAAAATCCGTGAGCAACCAACGGGGGAGACAAGGGTACGTCCCTATCTCTGCAAAGCGGACAATATCATGCTACGGGGAACTTTTTACCTGGGGTGTCACAGATGGTATCAGAGCTTGGCCCTGGACCAAACGTGCACAGCGAGGACACTGTATCCCATTAGGGGGAGGATTGTAACATCCGTGTTACATCCGTCCCACATCGGTTGGAGAGGGGAACGAAGCATGCCTTATAAGGGTGTGGAAACCTTTCCTAGCATGACGCGTTTTGGGACCACAAGCACAGCAGATCTCATGAGAACTCTGCAGTTAAGCGTGCTCAAGCAAGGGCACTACCAGGATGGGTGACCTCCTGGGAAAGTGTTCGTCGTGTGTGGTCGCCAAGAAAAAATCCGTGAACAACCTACGGGGGAGACAAGGGTACGTCCCTATCTCTTCAAAGCGGACAATATCATGCTACGGGGAACGTTTTACCTGGGGTGTCTATATATATACTAATATAAAAATGATATAATTAATATATTAACTATATATAAACTTATTCGACTACAAAAATGTGTATTAATAAATATACAAATGATATAGGTTCGTGAATCCGAAGCCAACCCTGCATTGTTCAGTTTTGTAATATGTATTTTTACTACAAAATACAGTAGGTGAGTTTCATTTGCCATTTTACCCTTTATATTTTTGGGCTGAGAATACATGCACAATTTTTATAAATGATTTACAAAATAGACACAAGTACGTGAAACTACATTCTATGGTTGAATTATCGAAATCGAATATGCCCCTTTTTATTAAGTCTGGTAATCTAAGAATTAGGGAACAGACACCCTAATTGACGCGAATCCTAAAGATAGATCTATTGGCCCGACGAACCCCATCCAAAGTACCGGATGCTTAAGTACTTCGAAATTTATATCATGTCCAAAGGAGGATCCCGGAATGATAGGGGATATTCTTATATGCATCTTGTTAATGTCGGTTACCAGGTGTTCAATCCATATGAATGATTATTTTTGTCTCTATGCATGGGACGTATATTTATGAGAAATGAAAATCTTGTGGTCTATTAAAATGATGGAAATGATTATTTATGTTAAACTAATGAACTCACCAACCTTTTGGTTGACACTTTAAAGCATGTTTATTCTCAGGTACGAAAGAAATCTTCCGCTGTGCATTTGCTCATTTTAGGGATATTACTTGGAGTCATTTATGACATATTTCAAAATACGTTGCATTCGAGTCGTTGAGTTCATCAAGATTAATATTAAGTCAATTATAGTTAGATATATTATGAAATGGTATGCATGCCGTCAACTTTCGATGAAATGAAATATTGTCTTTTCAAAAACGAATGTAATGTTTGTAAAATGTATCATATAGAGGTCAAGTACCTCGAGATGTAATCAACTATTGTGAATCGTTTATAATCGATACGGACTTCGTCCGGATGGATTAGGACGGGTCGCTTCAGTTGATACCAACTGAAAAGACCCGTCATTATCCACTTGGACGAAGTCATCAACATTTGGTCCCATTGCGATGATCGACTCCAAGTAATGTCCTTAAATTGAGCAAATGCACAGCGGAAGACTTAATTCGTACATGAGAATAAACATGCTTTAAAGTGTCAACCAAAAGGTTGGTGAGTTCATAGGTTTATCATAACAATCATTTCTATACCTTAATAGACCACAAGATTTCATATACACAAACGATTTAATAGAAATATTCTAAGTGGTTGAGCACTTGGTAACCATACTTAACATTTAATCAATGTCGCATATTCCCTTTATTATGAAATCTCACTACACTGTACCAAGTGTAGTCACGAAACGAAGTACTGTGCAACCGTTGAATACTGGTCGTCCATCCCGGTTGGGGTTGTCAGGCCCGATAGATCTATCAACAGGATTTGCGTTTACAATACCCATGTAAATAGTAGTTACCAAGCTACAGGGAAGTATGCCAGTGGTACAACTCAACGTAGAATATATTTTAAGTACTTGTGTCTATTTCGTAAACATTTATAAAAGCAGCGCATGTATTCTCAGCCCAAAAATATATAGTGCAAAAGCAATTAAAAAGGGAGCAAATGAAACTCACATATACTGTATTTTGTAGTAAAAATACATATGACGTCATTGAACAAGTATAGGGTTGGCCTCAGATTCACGAACCTATGTTTTATATATATATATATATTAATACATGTAATGGAAATCAAATAGTTTCATTTATTAATTATATAACTTTTATATATTATATCTTCAGTCATATGTTATATATATTTATATATTTTTTTAAAATAATTAATATTTAATCCTATTATATTTATGTTACATGTAATAATTATATTTTATATAACGAATATTTGTTGTAATAATAATAATACTAGTAGTAATATTAAATAATGATAATAATAATAATGTAAAAATAATAATTTTAACGTTAAAACTAATAATGATAATAATAATAATAATAATAATAATAATAATAATAATAATAATTATAATATTCATAAAATTAATAATAATAGTAATTTTTATAAAAATAATAATAATTATGATAAAAAAATAATGACAATTCTAATAATAATAATAATAATGATAGTTTTAATGATAATAAATGATAGTTTTAATAATACTAATAATAGTAATATTAATTTTTAATAAAAATGATAATTTTAATTATAATGATAAAAATAGTTGTTAGTAATAATAAAATTAATAACAATAGTTTTTTTAATAATAATGATAATAATAATAATAATAATAATAATAATAATAATAATAATAATAATAATAACAATAATAATAATAATAATAATAAGGATGATAATAAAATAGGCTACCTTTAAAGTAAAAAAAAATGCCCCATGTTAGTCTCGAACCCAAGACCTCCCGAATAACAAAAACAACCTCAAACCATCTACTCTGCTTATGTGTTTCAGTTTTAATACCGAATTAAATTATTATAACTCATATCTTGACCCAATAAGAATTCGGCCCAAGATCAATTAGTTAATATAAATCGGCCCAACAAATAAAGTCCAATTTCTTGATTAAATGGAACCACTAACAGCCCAAAAGAAGTAACCAGTCCATCAAGCATCAAAGGGTTTCGGTTATATATATTTTTTTATATTAAACCCGATAGTAGAAAGTGAGCAACAGCCGATATTTAATCATCAAGTTGCACAAGTGGGGCTCTTAAGGAGTTGTCGGCAAAGAAAAAGAAATACGCACTAGCAATTCAGTTCATCGCCTTAACCACTATCAATTGAGTTTCAGTTTAAAACGAAAACGAAAGGCATAAGTGCTGCAGTAACTAACGAAAGGCATAAGTGCTGCAGTAACTAACGAAAGGCATAAGTGCTGCAGTAACTGTTCTGAAGGATAGAAGTACGACAGAAAACAGCAAGGTGATCTTTGATGGTGGTGATGACGACAAGATTGTGGCAGTGGTAAACAGAAAATTATATCGATGGTGTTCTATAAACAGAAACAAAAATAAAAGCGAGTTGTAGCAGGTTGTAAGTATGGCGATGATAGTGGTGGTGAGGAATGTTTTACTTGTGTCTATCTCTGATGGCCGACCAAAAACAAAGAACATAATCCCACTCAAGTTCCACTAGTATATGTTGTGTGTGGATTTTTATTTTTTTATAAAAAGGATAAAAAGTCGACTATATTCCTACTACAACTTGATTGTTACGTTTCTGTTATCAACACAAAAAGCCACCGAGAGTTCCTTTTCTTTTTTTTAACCGACGTTTAATTGGGCTTAGGTATTTTGGTTGGGCCGAAGAACATGGGTCAGATTAATCGCTGGATATTACCCACTTTAATACCCATGAACACAAGCCTTCACAACCCTCTAATATTGCATCTGCACTTTGTTCATGTTTCCTTCTGCTATTACGCGTTTTATTTTTTTTGTTTCCTATCTTTCTGGTCGATCAACATCTAAGCCTGAAGCTGCTATCCAACAGCAGTTGCTGCACACTCTTTTGTTTCTATAACTGCTCGAATGATAATGATAAAGATGATGTTTACGTGGGGAATTATGAAAGATGATTATGAATGACAAATACAATGGAGAGTAGTGATAACGATGACAATAATTCTGTAAATTATAACGTTATTGATATATGATACGTGGACCAGAAAAGATAATTGTGGATGATGGTGGTTACAATAATGATAATCGATGATAATGTTGTTTGATGATAGAGGAAGAAGAAGACAAACGAGTTATAAGAATAAAAAGTAATATTAAAATAGAAAAAAACCATACGCAGTTCAAGGGTTAGGGGTGTTGGTGGGTTAATGAGAGGTCTTGGGTTCGAAACCGGGCCAAGACAGTTTATTTTTAGCTCTTCCCATTTGAGGTAGTTACTTACTCATCTTATTATTATTATTATTACTTATTACTTATTGTTCTTATTAAGTAATTATTATTAACCTTAGTGATATGATTATTAATAGAATTATAATTATTATTACTATACTTATAAGCATTATAATCATTATATTCATTAGTATTAGTATAAGTATTATTTACATAATTATTATTATTGATTTTATCATTTTAGTATTATTACCATTTTTATGATTAAAATTATTATTATTATAAATATTATGAAAATAATATAATTTATTATTATCTTCATAAATATTAGCATTAGTACCATTTTTAGTACTATTATTATTATTATTATCACTAACAAAAGTATTATTGATATCATTATTATTATAAGTATTGTTATTATTAAAAATTATTATCATTTTTGCAAAATTGTTATTTTACTATCATTACAACTATATAATAATAATTATTATTATTATTATCATTGTTACTACTAAAATCATTTTTATTATTATAAATATGTTTCTTACTATAACTATTATAAGTAACGTTATTATTAATATTATCATTATAATCAAATACAACTATTATTAATATTATTATATATATAAAAATATACTTGTAAGTAATATTACATATAAGTATGAAATTAAATATATTAACAATCCTTATATATATATATTCACATATAACAAATTAAGTATTTTAAAATATATATAACTATATAAATCATAATCATTTTCAAACATATATACAAATTAAATATATAATATATAAAGTTATAGTATACGAAATGGTTCAATTACGATTACACGTATTAATATATACAAATGATATAGGTTCGTGAATCCGAGGTCAACCCTGCATTGTTCAGTTTCGCCATATGTATTTTTACTACAAAATACAGTATGTGAGTTTCATTTGATTCCCTTCTTACTCTTTACATTTTTGGGACTGGGAATACATGCGCTTTTATAAATGTTTGACGCAATAGACACAAGTACCTTAACTGTATTCTATGAAAGAATTATCTGGGATTTGGGTTGATTATTATGACATGCATTAGCCCCCGGTTTCCGTTAGAGCGTATGAGCTCCCGAGCCGGGTGGATGGTTTATTATTTATGACATTTTGGCACCGGTTGTCCTATATTTTATAAACATGTGTTCAGCCGTGGGGTGTAAAGACCGGCACAGAGGTTCTATATTTTGAAGGCACATGTATTCAGTCGTGGGGTGAAAGACCGGCACAGATAGTTACTATTATATTTTGAATCCTCACCAGGTGTTCTTCATATGAAAGATATTTTTTGTGCAGCTGGAATGGGACTTCTGCACGTTTTATAATATTTAAAATCTTGTGGTCTATTAAAATGATGAAAATGAAATGATTACTATAAACTAATGAACTCACCAACCTTTTGGCTGACACTTGAAAGCATGTTTATTCTCAGGTTTGAAAGAAATCTTCCGCTGTGCATTAGCTCATTTAAGGATATTATTTGGAGTCATTCATGACATATTTCAAAAGACGTTGCATTCGAGTCATTGAAGTTCATTAGAGATTATTAAGTAAATGACGGATTAGGTCATTTATAGTTGGATATTATGAAATGGTATGCATACCTGTCAACTTTCGATGAAAGGAAAGTTTGTCTTTTAAAAACGAATGCAATGTTTGTAAAAATGTATCATATAGAGGTCAAGTACCTTGCGATGTAATCAACTATTGTGAATCATTTATAATCGATTTGGACTTCGTTCGGATGGATTAGGACGGGGCGTTTCAGTTGGTATCAACTGAAATGTCCCGTTCATATTGATTATAAATGTTCCATATTAATTGATTTCGTTGCGAGGTTTTGACCTCTATTTGAGACGTTTTTCAAAGACTGCATTCATTTTTAAAACAATCATAACCTTTATTTTATCAATAAAGGTTTTAAAAACATTACGTAGATTATCAAATAATGATAATCTAAAATATACTGTTTACACACGACCATTACATAATGGTTTACAATAGAAATATATTACATCGACATATGTTTCTTGAATGCAGTTTTTACACAATATCATACAAACATGGACTCCAAATCTTGTCCTTATTTTAGTATGCAACAGCGGAAGCTCTTAATATTCACCTTAGAATAAATATGCTTTAAACGTCAACAAAAATGTTGGTGAGTTATAGGTTTAACCTATATATATCAAATCGTAACAATAGACCACAAGATTTCATATTTCAGTACACATCCCATACATAGAGATAAAAATCATTCATATGGTGAATACCTGGTAACCGACATTAACAAGATGCATATATAAGAATATCCCCATCATTCTGGGACACCCTTCGGATATGATATAAAAATTTCGAAGTACTAAAGCATCCGATACTTTGGATGGGGTTTGTTAGGCCCAATAGATCTATCTTTAGGATTCGCGTCAATTAGGGTGTCTGTTCCCTAATTCTTAGATTACCAGACTTAATAAAAAGGGGCATATTCGATTTCGATAATTCAACCATAGAATGTAGTTTCACGTACTTGTGTCTATTTTGTAAATCATTAATAAAACCTGCATGTATTCTCATCCCAAAAATATTAGATTTTAAAAGTGGGACTATAACTCACTTTCACAGATATTTCCTTCTTCGGAAATAAGACTTGGCCACGGATCGATTCACGAACCTATAAAAATATGTACATATATATCAAAGTATGATTAAAATATAATTACAACCATTTTTATTATGTTTTAAAGATTTGAGTGTATTAAGTCAGCTGTCCTCGTTAGTAACCTACAACTAGTTGTCCACAGTTAGATGTACAGAAATAAATCGATATATATTATCTTGAATCAATCCATGACCCAATGTATACACGTCTCAGGATAGATCACAACTCAAAGTATATATATTTTTGGAATCAACCTCAACTCTGTATAGCTAACTCCAACATTACTGCATATAGAGTGTCTATGGTTGTTCCAAATAATATATATACATGGGTCGATATGATATGTCAAAACATTTGTATACATGTCTATGGTATCCCAAGATTACATAATATATTAGAATACATGTATAATACAATATAAGTTAGCTAGGATATGATTTGTATAGATTTGTTAAACATTTCCCGTAGCTAAAAAGATCAAAAATATCCAATCTTGTTTTACCCATAACTTCTTCATTTTAAATCCGTTTTGAGTGAATCAAATTGCTATGGTTTCATATTGAACTCTAATTTAATAATACAAACAGAAAAATTATAGGTTTATAGTCGGAAATTTAAGTTACATGTCAATTACTAAAGAGGTAGTCATTTCCGTCGAAAGAACGACATCTTGATGACCATTTTGAAAAACATACTTTCACTTTGAGTTTAACCAAGATTTTTGGATATAGTTTCATGTTCATTTGAAAAATCATTTTCCCATAAGAACAACTTTTAAATCAAAGTTTATCATAGTTTTTAATTAACTAACCCAAAACAGCCCGCGGTGTTACTACAACGGCGTATATCCGGTTTTACTGTGTTTTTCGTGTTTTTCGGTTTTAAATCATTAAGTTAGCATATCATATAGATATAGAACATGTGTTTAGTTGATTTTAAAAGTCAAGTTAGAAGGATTAACTTTTGTTTGCGAACAAGTTTAGAATTAACTAAACTATGTTCTAGTGATTGCAAGTTTAAACCTTCAAATAAGATAGCTTTATATGTATGAATCGAATGATGTTATGAACATCATTACTACCTCAAGTTTTCTGGATAAAGCTACTAGAAATAAGAAAAATGGATCTAGCTTCAACGGATCCTTGGATGGCTTGAAAGTTCTTGAAGCAGAATCATGACACGAAAACAAGTTCAAGTAAGATTTTCACTCGAAATAAGATTGTTATAGTTGTAGAAATTGAATCAAAGTTTGAATATGAATATTACCTTGAATTAGAAAGATAAGATACTGTAAATAACAAAGGTTCCTTTATCTTAGATGATTACTTGGAATGGATTAGAAAGCTTGGAAGTAGACTTGCAAACTTGGAAGTATTCTTGATTTTTATGAAACTATACTTATGGAATTTATGAAGAACACTTAGAACTTGAAGATGGAACTTGAGAGAGATCAATTAGATGAATAAAATTGAAGAATGAAAGTGTTTGTAGATGTTTTTGGTCGTTGGTATATGGATTAGATATAATGGATATGTAATTTTGTTTTCATGTAAATAAGTCATGAATGATTACTAATATTTTTGTAATTTTATGAGATATTTCATGCTAGTTGCCAAATGATGGTTCCCACATGTGTTAGTTAACTCACATGGGCTGTTAAGAGCTGATCATTGGAGTGTATATACCAATAGTACATACATCTAAAAGCTGTGTATTGTACAAGTACAAATACGGGTGCATACGAGTAGAATTGTTGATGAAACTGAAGGAGGATGTAATTGTAAGCATTTTTGTTAAGTAGAAGTACTTTGATATGTGTCTTGAAGTCTTTCAGAAGTGTATGAATACATATTAAAACACTACATGTATATACATTTTAACTGAGTCGTTAAGTCATCGTTAGTTGTTACATGTAAATGTTGATTTGAAACCTTTAAGTTAACGATCTTGTTAAATGTTGTTAACCCAATGTTTATTATATATAATGAGATGTTAAATTGTTATATCATCATGATATTATGATATATTAATATATCTTAATATGATATATATACATTTAAATGTCGTTACAACGATAATCGTTACATATATGTCTCGTTTCGAAATCATTAAGTTAGTAGTCTTGTTTTTACATATGTAGTTCATTGTTAACACACTTAATGATATATTTAAATATCATTTTATCATGTTAAATATAGTGTATCAATATCTTAATATGATACATATGTATTTAGTAGACGTTATCATAACGATAATCGTTATATATATCATTTCGAGTTTCTTAACTTAGTAATCTCATTTCTTATGTATATCACACATTGTTAATATATTTAGTGAGATACTTACTCATCATAATCTTATGTTAACCATATATATATGTCTATATATACCACAACATGTAGTTTTTACAATTTTGTAACGTTCGTGAATCGCCGGTCAACTTGGGTGATCAATTTTCTATATGAAACTTATTTCATTTAATCAAGTCTTAATAAGTTTGATTGCTTAACACGTTGGAAACATTTATTCATGTAAATATCAATCTCAATTAATATATATAAACATGGAAAAGTTCGGGTCCCTACAGTACCTACCCGTTAAATAAATTTCGTCCCGAAATTTTAAGCTGTTGAAGGTGTTGACGAATCTTCTGGAAATAGATGCGGGTATTTCTTCTTCATCTGATCTTCATGCTCCCAGGTGAACTCGAGTCCTCTACGAGCTTTCCATCGAACCTTAACAATCGGTATCTTATTTTGCTTAAGTCTCTTAACCTCACGATCTATTATTTCGACGGGTTCTTCAATGAATTGAAGTTTTTCATTGATTTGGATTTCGTCCAACAGAATAGTGAGATCTTCTTTAGCAAAACATTTCTTCAAATTCGAGACGTGGAAAGTGTTATGTACAGCCGTGAGTTGTTGAGGTAGCTCCAGTTGGTAAGCTACTGGTCCGACACGATCTATAATCTTGAATAGTCCAATGTACCTTGGATTTAGTTTCCCCCGTTTACCAAATCGAACAACGCCTTTCCAAGGTGAAACCTTAAGCATGACCATTTCTCCAATTTCAAACTCTATATCTTTTCTTTTACTGTCCGCGTAGCTCCTTTGTCGACTCTGGGCGGTTTTCAATCGTTGTTGAATTTGAATGATTTTCTCGGTAGTTTCTTGTATTATCTCCGGACCCGTAATCTGTCTATCCCCCACTTCATTCCAACAAATCGGAGACTTGCACTTTCTACCATAAAGTGCCTCAAACGGCGCTATCTCAATACTAGAATGATAACTGTTGTTGTAGAAAAATTCTGCTAACGGTAGGTGTCGAGTAGTCGGTGCCATTTCCTTCAAAATAGTCAAATGAAATAATTTAATCATACAAAATATTAATAGTAGTCAATAGTATCTCATAGCATAATATGAACTCATTTATAAAAGCTTTTTCTTCATATTAGCGTTTTATAAGTTTAAATTCGGGTACTACCTACCCGTTAAGTTCATACTTAGTAGCTAATATACAATTCAACTACTACAATTCCATATGAAAAACTTGATTATAATAATATATCACATACAAATATTCTTCAAACTTACAACTTCGCTATATTACATATAACATGAAATATAGTACACTATGATACAGGACAGTTTTGAAGATAAATCTAGTTAATACGCAAGTTGTTCAGCAAATGAAATAAAGACACGTAATTCATAAGTCTAGAAACAAGTCATGCATTCTGGTTTTACTAAGACGACTTCCCATACTTGGTCTTGTGGAAAATAACCGTTATGACCATTGGCTAGGCAGCATGTTGTATTGTCGTCAAAAAGACGAGGGTTTCGTAATGTCCAACAGCCCCGTAATAATCTAAAAACCTTGTTTCTCACCCCAACTACTGAATCTGTCACTTGTGGGAAAGTTTTATTTAAAAGCTGCAATCCGATGTTCTTTTTCTCACTTTGGTAAGAAGCGAACATCACTAACCCGTAAGCATGACATGCTTCTTTATGTTGCATGTTATAAGCTCTTTCTAATTCACAAAATCCTATGTTGGGATATGTTGAGTCAAAATAGGTTCTTAACCCGTAGCGTAAAATTGCATTTAGGTTCCCCGCATTTAACGCTTTAAAGAAAACACGGCGTAACTTAAAGTCTCCCCAATGTGATATACCCCACCTATCAAAGGAAAGCCTTTTATAAACTAAGGCATTTCTGAAAAGTCTTTCAAATGTTTGACAAGTTAATTTCGCCATAACTAAATGTGTTGATGAATTCTTATGAAACACCTTAAACCTTGTTATAATTTACTGTATAGAATTTATTTATTTAGAATAAGTAAGAATTTAAATAAATAAATGAAAACTTAATCTTTATATGATTTACTGTTTCCGACACGATAAGCAAAGTCTGTAATGTTGATGTTTCAAAAACTTTGAACTGTGTTCATGTAATCAATTACCCTTCGACCAGTTCCGACGATTCACGAACAATTAATTGTAACTTGATATGTGTGTATATATATATATATATATATATATATATATATATATAATAATTGAAAACATAATTTTAAATATTGTATGTTGTTGTTACTAAAATTTATTTATCTAAAGTAAAATAAAAATAGGATATTATAATAATTATTATTTAAAATATATCTCTATATATAAATAAAGTATATTAAAAATAAATATTAAATGATTGTAATACTCGTTTGATGTTCCGATTGATATTAAGCAAGTTAAAATTCAAACTTATGTAATTTTAAAATAAACGGTGATCCGAAAATGAGCTATATAAATTTTAGGCTTATTAAAAATATATTTAGAAGCTAATTATTAAATTTCAACATTTTTTTATTTTTCACCCATAAATGAGAGGGACAGTTGATGTAATTTTTATTTAACAAATTGTTGATCGAATTTTATATCATAATGACTAAAATAAATAGAGATATTTAATTTAAAAATTTGGTATTTTTCTAAAGACTTTTATCCGTCACTGATTATCAACGGAGCAAGTTATAGCACTCCTATGAAACTGTCGGCAGAAAGAAATTTTAAGAGTGACAAAGTGCACGTCTCTTTTACCTCTAATTGATTGAGATATAGTATTATTATTATTATATTATTACTATTAATATTATATATGCATGCATTTAGAAACCACTTGCTCACCTACTCGTACATTCATTTTCAACCTCAACTGTGTGCCTTTTATTTATAAATCATAATCCAATTAGATTAAGCTAGTGATAACAAAATGTCTTAATAATAGGTTACTAGTAATATTATTATATTACTACTTGATAACCTTGAAAGAATTTGTAGAATTATATATATATGTGTAAAGTTTTGGCAAAACACCACAACACAACCCAGAACTATGCATACTACTTCTATTGTCTATATTACATATATACTGACATGTACCCATAATATCCAAAACCATCTTCATCACTTATGGAAAAACATTAGAGACACCATCAAAGCATCCAAAACACCCTCCAAATACAAATCACCACCGGCAATCTCAACCTTCGGTCACCACCTTGCTCCACCATCTCACCACTGCCGCAACCCTCTTCCACCTACAACTATCTCACGACCAGGAACCCAAAACCGAACCCAAAACCATTACCTTAAACCCGTCTTGGTTAAAACTTAATACGAACACCACACCACTAAACCCATTTATGTTGTTGCTATTCGAACACCTGTATGTAACCAATTGAGATCGAACCACTTTTGCTCCGTTAGTTGATGCTTGAACAAGAAACCATCACCAATTACTATCGTTACTACTGTTTTTCGTCACACAAACCACCACATACACTATACAATCTTCATCACCGTTATTTATTTTTTGTCTTTCTTCACAACCGCTGCTACGAATTTTTTTTTATGATCTTCAAACTATTATATTGATTACGATCATGTGATGATTAGATTATAATAAGTAGGCACTGAAGTTGTTGTCACATTTGAAGAGTTGCTGAACGAAAAAAAAAATCATATGCACGTTGACAAAGTTTTATGTTATTTCTCATTTGCCCAGCCTTGATATGTTGACGATGATGATTATAGTAGATGATGGTGATGATATAGGTTATGTGATGAAGACGATGAATAGTTATGGGTTTTGTATTTTGAGGAAAAAGATGAAACATAAATTAAGGGTTAAATAACTATTAGATTCGTATATTTACAGAAAAACAATGACAGAGGGACGGTTCAGGGTATTTGTGGATGATTGGGAGGTTGGAAGTTCAAGCCCTGACTGTGGCATTTTTTTTAGAAAAAGAAGAAGAAGAAATTAGGAAAAACCAGAAAATAGGTGTTATATATTTTTAGAATGGGTATTAAATATAAAATAAACAAATGGAGCGACGGTTAAGGTAGTGTTCAGGCAGATGAGAGGTCTTTGGTTCGAACCCGGTTTAGGGCATTTTTTTAAAAAGGCTGACTTATTTGAGGTAGTTATTACTAATACTCTTATTATTTTTATTTCATTATTATTATTGTTATCAATATTATTAGTATTGATTATTGATTGTTATTAAGTAATTAGTATTATTACCAATATTAGAAATAAGATTATTAGTATTATTATTATAAGTATTATTATTATTAATAACATTATTATTATCATAATAAAGAAATTACAACTTTTTAATTACTATTATTATTATTATTATTATTATTATTATTATTTTTAAAATGGGTATTATTATTATTATAACTACTGATATTATTATTATAAAGATATTACGACTTTGTATTTATTAGTATTAATTTAACCAAATAAATATTAGTTATATAAAAATATATCTAATACATATGACCTAACTCTATCATTATTTTTATAATAATAAGATATATAAAATAAATATATGTAAGTTATTAATGGAATACATAAATCTTTTAAATAACAAGTATATCACTAATAATATATAAATTCGTTCGAATACAAGTATATGTGTTAATGTATATATATAAATGATATAGGTTCGTGAATCCGAGGCCAACCCTACAATTGTTTAATGTCGTCATATGTATTTTTACTACAAAATACAGTATGGTGAGTTCATTTGCTCCCTTTTACTCTTTACATTTTTGGGCTGAGAATACATGCAAATGCTTTATTAACTGTTTTACAATATTTATACGCGTGAGTTCATTTGATTCCTTTTTACTCTTTACATTTTTGGAACTGAGAATACATGCGCTACTTTTACAACTGCTTTATTAAATGTTTTTGAAATGTATTTTGAACTGCGAATACATGAAATGCTTTTATAAATGTTTGACGAGATAGACACAAGCAAAACATTCCTCGAATGAATTATTATGCTGTGACGACCCGAAAATTTCCGACCAAATTTAAACTTAACCTTTATATGTTTCCGACACGATAAGCAGAATTTGTAATGTTGAATCTCAAAAAGTTTGGAACTACATTCATGTAATCAATTACCCTTTGACCGTGTTCGACGATTCATGAACAATTATGAGTATATAGATATGTATATATAATATATAACATTAACTAAAAACATTAACAAAGTATTAGATATATGATACTTTACATGAACGTATTTGTTTCGATATATTTATCGACAGAATTAAGAGATAATATCAAATGATTGAATTATCAGATACATTATGATATGATTACGGGCCTATGTTATGAGGTCCACTGTGATTTAAGAAATCTATTCTTTTTGACAACATTCGGAAAATGGTAAAGTGATTTATAATGTGTCAATTAATGGGAACTAGACAAGGGTTAGTGGAAATTCCTGTTTAATTTTCAAGGCATGTTTTATAATATTGTCCTCGTGACCTTGATAAGATAACTATGTTAACTTTCATTTTATTTAATATGAAAATAAGAACGTGGAGTGTAAATAACTTAGATGTTGGATATCGACAAGTTAAGTAACTCGACATTTTTCATTAAGATGATTTCATACGTTTATTTAACCTTTGAACTTTATCCCATGCTTCACCAATAGACTGTAATTTAAAAACTTGAAACCTATTATGAATATATATAATTCTACTTTTCTATAATGTTTTATGATATAACGATTTCCATTATTTTAACCTTTTAACAAAATGATTCTTAAATATATTTAGTTTTGGAAAACAAAATTATCATATTTATTTGATTTAGTTTCAAAAGTACAAAAAACGTTTTCAGTTTAAAAAGAACTTTATTATTAAAACGTATATATCTTTTATAAATATCTAGAACCACTTTTGACAACTCATTACTTAATCAGTATGATAAAGATAACGATATTTATATTTTATTTTATTAAATATATATAACGATTTAAATTAATATTATATATATTTATACGCGTATTATACGTATATAGTTTTATATTTTTACTATACTTTAACTTTACATTTACTTTACTTTTACTTTACTTTAACTTTAATAATTCATACTTTAATAATTCACTTTAATAATTCATACTTTAATAATTCACTTTAATAATTCACTTTAATAATTCATACTTTAATAATTCACTTTAATAATTCACTTTAATAATTCATACTTTAATAATTCACTTTAATAATTCATACTTTAATAATTCATACTTTAATAATTCACTTTAATAATTCAAAAATCTATTATAAATAGAATTGAATAGGTTTCATTATTTCATAGAAACTTGAAAATATATTTCTCTAAACTCTCTTAATCGAATTACATATATATATTTTCTTTGTATTATTTCAAGATATTATTAGTATACATAAAATACTACGCCGGAGTTATACTCAGACGATTTCAAAATAAGTTTTCAAACGGGATAGAGCTAAGGAAATTATGGGTTATAGCTATGGAGGTTATGGGTATTGATCGAGGGTATTGCTCGTGAGGTCAACCTAACGTTTATCATTTTCGTTGCGTCTACGTACTTTCCTGCAATATTGAATCATAATATTGATACGTTCGTGAATCCGAGACAAACCCTGCACTTGTTCAGTGCCGTCATATACATAATTGCTACGAAATACAGTATTGTGAGTTTCATTTGCTCCCTTTTTAATTGCTTTTGCAACATATATTTTTGGGCTGAGAATACATGCGCTGTTTTATAAATGTTTTACGAAGTAGGCACAAGTACTAAAACTAATTCTATGTGGGTTTAAACCAGAAATATACCCTTAGCTTGGTAACATTAAACTACTTGTCTATGTACGGTAGGCGCGAATCCTAAAGATAGATCTATTGGGCCTGACAAACCCCATCCTAACTATTAGATGCTTTAGTACTTCGAGGTTATTTTAAACACACCTGATCTGGTGTACTTCAGAGGGTAAAACATGAATGTTAAGGCTTGTTACCGGGTGCCTACAACTTATAGAATACTTTTAAGCACTTGCGAGTGTACGGATATTTATGGAAACTGAAATCTTGTGGTCTATTACTATTACAGAAATGATTGATTATGATAAACTAATGAACTCACCAACCTTTTGGTTGACACTTTAAAGCATGTTTATTCTCAGGTATTAAAGAAATCTTCCGCCGTGCATTAGCTCATTTTAAGGATATTACCTGGAGTCATTCATGACATACTTTGAAAGACGTCGTTGAGTTCATCAAGATTAATATTAAGTCAATTATAGTTGGATATAATATGAAATGGTATGCATGCCGTCAATTTTTTATGTAAAGAAAGTTTGTCTTTTAAAAACGAATGCAATGTTTGTAAAACGTATCATATAGAGGTCAAATACTTAGCGATGTAATCAACTATTGTGAATCGTTTATAATGTATATGAACGGGTCCTTTCAGTTGGTATCAGAGCGGTGGTCTTAGCGAACCAGGCCTTGCATTAGTGTGTCTAACTGATAGTTGTTAAGATGCATTAGTGAGTCTGGACTTCGACCGTGTCTGCATGTCAAAAGTTTTGTTTATCATTTTTAGTCAAAAATCATCTACTTACCATCCTTAGGAAATTACCTGCTTATCATTCTTAGTCTAGACACATCTTGCTGCATTGATTGCATGAATAGTGTATAGACAAAATTCATATCTTAGCGTATCTGCTAAATCATATCTTATCGTATCTATTACCGTAAACTTTGCCTGACATATTCTGTAAATTCCTCCGTAATCTATGAAATCTTTTGATCTATATATATAGATATTCTACATAGTTAGAATACCACCCGATAGCCGGAAAATCATTTCGTATCGAATAATCCTTTATCAAGTCGTACGAAATGGAATTCGTCATCAGTTCAAGTTCCTCGGATTCCGAAATGGAATCCCACTCAAGCTCCGAAAGCAGTGCGACTGGAATGGATCAACCAATCAGCCATCATCTATTCTGGATGAATTGGAGATGGGTTCGTAGCCTCCTTAATCATTGGAGACAAGAAGAAGGCGATCCTTTCCATCCACCACATTGCCCTCTTGGCAATGAACCTGAAGCACTTACCGGCGAACCTGTCCGAAACACCATTTTCTCTCTCATTTCCAGAGTATCTCGTCATGATTATATACTACACCAAATTCTAGATCTTATTTATCCGCTCGTCCGAACCGACAATCACCCCGGTGTAATAGAAGAATTCAACGAGCTTCGCGTTCGGGTAGTGGCTTTGGAGAATATGGTGCAAAGGTTACAAACACCAGCAGCAGCACCAGCAACATAACCAGTACCACCATCAACAACATCAACAGTACCATTACCACCACCAACAACAACCGCATCGCAAACCTCAACTTCACAATCTGTCCCATGAGCATCGACGTCATACGCCCTATAGATACTAAGGAATACCACAACGATGAAGTATTGATTCATAACTTCATTGGGAAAACATTCTACGACGATTATGTAATTTCTAAAGTTTAGAAATTATCTATCCTAGCCTTAACCATAAATCAAGTGAGTTTAATTTAATATTAATTCATTAAATCTATATTACATCTGAAGAAATATACACATATATTTCCATAAACACTGTAATAAAATTCTTTTGTACAGAATATTAATTGTGACATTTTTTTTAACGGGTAGGTAATACCCGAGAGATATATAAATTCACAATTAATATGTTACATTCTTCGAATCTGATTCAGCAAATCATCCATTATACTCCCTACTTTCACAACAATATACATTCTTTTATAGAAATCAAAACAACCATACTCATTCAAAAATCTAATTACATATTCTGATTTTGAAATCGCCGAATTCAATTCAAGTTATAACCAGTATCATCACTCTTAGATTCTTACATCTTTCAAAGCTATACTTTAACTTCAAAACTGTGTTAGAACATCGTATGTATATTAACGATTATAATCTGTGTTCAAGCCCTTCGAAATACCTGAAGACACTTCAAATAATGAACAATCGAGATGATGATCCAACCACATGTTATCCACAGTTACGTACCTGAAAAACTCTTGAAACCAAAGTCATAATTTAACATGTATCCATGTCAGGCCTTTTGGCATTTACTAGCTAAAATAACTTTTCAATCCCTTCTAAAAATAGACGGTTTTGTCACAGCTCCAGCAAACCAACTTCAATTGTTCATTCGAATAAGCCTTATTATAATGATTACCCCTTCATCATTATTACCGGGGAACCTTTCATATCTCGCCACATTAGCAGTAAACTTATTAACAACTTCATTGATCTTTGACTTTCCGAAAAATCTTTATATTTATCAAAACCCCATCATTTACTCATCTGCATCTTGTAACGAGAATTGCCATACGAATCATCAGAAATTAGCAATCAGTATTTTGAAATCTCGCAGCATGTCTACGCCAACAATTATATGTCTATCTTCTGGACTTATATACTTTGAATGTGAAGTTTCTGAAAAACACCCTAAACTGCGAACTAGTTCTCGAAATACTGATGAAGCAGCAAAAACTATAAACGACCTTAACAGTAAAAAGTTTGATGATAAAGAGTAGTGTGTTGGCAAAGCTTAGAAAAAGAGAAGATTTGGTACTGAAAAATACGGATTGAGCAAACCATGAAGAAGGCTGTGGATTAATCACTAGGACGAAATCTACCTTCAAAGAATCCAAATGATTCCGTGTCTGCTGAAGTTATTATCGAATACCTTACTCCTGACTCTAAACCCTTACGGACAATATTCTTCATCATCCTCTGATATTAGAAATTTTAAGATATCATCGTATCTTTCATTATAAATATCCTCCATATTTCTGAAGATATTTTCATAATTATTCTTATCTGAAATCATTTACCTCTTCGTTCTGTCTGTATTACATCATAAAAGAAACTATTTTAGTTTCTAAATTCTGAAACTTTCGAATTTAAAATAGGAATATTTTTGAAGTAGTGTTGGGAACTGAAGCATGAACTAGTATAATATAATGACACTTGATCAACGTGATTATATTACAGTAAGTCATGCTGAGTTTCTAAATGGAACGTGATGATTCACAGATCATAACGTCATCATGTGCTATGTTACACGACTCTTGTATTCTCTTTAACCTCTAAAATATCAAGAAAATATTTCTTGATGATTCGGCCTTTTCCGAGGTATTCTAGTAATTTGACAAGTCAAAATCGTGCCATTACAATTTCCTTCTTAGAACATTAACAATGTTCATTCCGAAATTCATATATGCGAATTCTGGACCATTACAAGCGGTGCTTAATCGCAAGAAGAAGAAACGAAAGGACAAAACTCCGAAATAGAAATTGGGGTATAAATCGCAGCAAATAAAAGAGAGCATTAATTGGGGATGACAATGATTATAGAAGACAGAAGCAGGGACATCGAAATATAAGGGAAGATATAAAACCCAACAACAACCCAGAAACTATAAACCGTATATATCGATGCATATAGCAATATAAAGATACGGGAGAACTAAAAACACTATAAAACCAAGAGTATAGTAGAAGTAAATAGATTCTTCTGGAGGAAGATGAAAAAGAAGAACGAAAGATATGAAAGTGAGGAGTATATCGAGAATCAGCACTGGATGAAGCATATTGACGAATAATTTTAAAGTAAGAATTGAGGGAGAAAGAATAGAAGGTGTGAATTAAAAGGAAACGAAGGAGGTGGATTTATAGTGAAATATCCGACAGAAAAATCGAGATGAATCATCGCATTAAATCAAAGAGGATCATAATTTCCTTAATCACCGAAGAATCAAATCCTATATAGATTACAAAGATTTTCTTTAATCCGGAGATCAACCGTGATGACGTTAAAAGATAAGATGAATCCCTATTTTCTCATTTCACTCTTTTACGATAGCTTCACTCATACGTTTCGAGTAATCGAATTATTTTATCCATATTTCTCAATCATGATAAAACCCTATGAATCAACTTATATTCGTCATAATAACATTCTTATTGTTAGCCATGACGACCTCGATCAAATTTCAGGACGAAATTTCTTTAACGGGTAGGTACTGTGACGACCCGGAAATTTCCGACCAAATTTAAACTTAACCTTTATATGTTTCCGACACGATAAGCAGAATTTGTAATGTTGAATCTCAAAAAGTTTGGAACTACATTCATGTAATCAATTACCCTTTGACCGTGTTCGATGATTCACGAACAATTATTAGTATATAGATATGTATATATAATATATAACATTAACTGAAAACATTAACAAAGTATTAGATATATGATACTTTACATGAACGTATTTGTTTCGATATATTTATCGACAGAATTAAGAGATAATATCAAATGATTGAATTATCAGATACATTATGATATGATTACGGGCCTATGTTATGAGGTCCACTGTGATTTAAGAAATCTATTCTTTTTGACAACATTCGAAAAATGGTAAAGTGATTTATAATGTGTCAATTAACGGGAACTAGACAAGGGTTAGTGGAAATTCCTGTTTAATTTCCAAGGCATGTTTTATAATATTGTCCTCGTGACCTTGATAAGATAACTATGTTAATTTTCATTTTATTTAATATGAAAATAAGAACGTGGAGTGTAAATAACTTAGATGTTGGATATCGACAAGTTAAGTAACTCGACATTTTTCATTAAGATGATTTCATACGTTTATTTAACCTTTGGACTTTATCCCATGTTTCACCAATAGACTGTAATTTAAAAACTTGAAACCTATTATGAATATATATAATTCTACTTTTTTAAAATATTTTATGATATAACGATTTCCATTATTTTAACCTTTTAACAAAATGATTCTTAAATATATTTAGTTTTGGAAAACAAAATTATCATATTTATTTGATTTAGTTTCAAAAGTACAAAAAACGTTTTCAGTTTAAAAAGAACTTTATTATTAAAACGTATATATCTTTTATAAATATCTAGAACCACTTTTGACAACTTATTACTTAACCAGTATGATAAAGATAACGATATTTATATTTTATTTTATTAAATATATATAACGATTTAAATTAATATTATATATATTTATACGCGTATTATACGTATATAGTTTTATACTTTTACTATACTTTAACTTTACCTTTACTTTACTTTTACTTTACTTTAACTTTAATAATTCATACTTTAATAATTCACTTTAATAATTCATACTTTAATAATTCATACTTTAATAATTCACTTTAATAATTCATACTTTAATAATTCACTTTAATAATTCATTTTAATAATTCATACTTTAATAATTCACTTTAATAATTTACTTTAATAATTCATACTTTAATAATTCACTTTAATAATTCATACTTTAATAATTCACTTTAATAATTCAAAAATCTATTATAAATAGAATTGAATAGGTTTCATTATTTCATAGAAACTTGAAAATATATTTCTCTAAACTCTCTCAATCGAATTACATATATATATTTTCTTTGTATTATTTCAAGATATTATTAGTATACATAAAATACTACGACGGAGTTATACTCAGACGATTTCAAAATAAATTTTTAAACGGGATAGAGCTAAGGAAATTATGGGTTATAGCTATGGAGGTTATGGGTATTGATCGAGGGTATTGCTCGTGAGGTCAACCTAACGTTTATCATTTTCGTTGCGTCTACGTACTTTCCTACAATATTGAATCATAATATTGATACGTTCGTGAATCCGAGACAAACCCTGCACTTGTTCAGTGCCGTCATATACATAATTGCTACGAAATACAGTATTATGAGTTTCATTTGCTCCCTTTTTAATTGCTTTTGCAATATATATTTTTGGGCTGAGAATACATGCGCTGTTTTATAAATGTTTTACGAAGTAGGCACAAGTACTAAAACTAATTCTATGTGGGTTTAAACCAGAAATATACCCTTAGCTTGGTAACATTAAACTACTTGTCTATGTACGGTAGGCGCGAATCCTAAAGATAGATCTATTGGGCCTGACAAACCTCATCCTGACTATTGGATGCTTTAGTACTTCGAGGTTATTTTAAACACACCTGATCTGGTGTACTTCAGAGGGTAAAACATGAATGTTAAGGCTTGTTACCGGGTGCCTACAACTTATAGAATACTTTTAAGCACTTGCGAGTGTACGGATATTTATGAAAACTGAAATCTTGTGGTCTATTACTATTACGGAAATAATTGATTATGATAAACTAATGAACTCACCAACCTTTTGGTTGACACTTTAAAGCATGTTTATTCTCAGGTATTAAAGAAATCTTCCGCTGTGCATTAGCTCATTTTAAGGATATTACCTGGAGTCATTCATGACATACTTTGAAAGACGTTGCATTCGAGTCGTTGAGTTCATCAAGATTAATATTAAGTCAATTATAGTTGGATGTAATATGAAATGGTATGCATGCCGTCAATTTTTTATGTAAAGAAAGTTTGTCTTTTAAAAACGAATGCAATGTTTGTAAAACGTATCATATAGAGGTCAAATATACTTCGCGATGTAATCAACTATTGTGAATCGTTTATAATGTATATGAACGGGTCCTTTCATATGCAGACAGAAGTTCTGCGGATTATTATTGAATTATGTGGACATGATAATTGCCACCATTGAATTATGTGGACATGATAATTGCCACCATTGAATTATGTGGACATGATAATTGCCACCAATTGATGTGAATGTTATGTATCGAGAGAATGATTTTATACACAGGTTATGTGTATGTTATTTTTGTGCACGAGGTATGTGTACGGTTACTAAGATTTATGAAAAATGATTGCGTACACGAGAAAGGTGTACTGTATTTAAAAGATATCGCATGTACATTACAGGTGGGTATAGGATTCGGACCCATTTGTACCATGCCGGATTTAAATTTTGTGGTCTATCAAAATGATGAATTTTATTGTTTTATGATAAACTTATGAACTCACCAACCTTTTGGTTGACACTTGAAAGCATGTTTATTCTCAGGTATGAAAGAAATCTTCCGCTGTGCATTTGCTCATTTTAAAAGCCATCATTTGGAGTCGATCATCGCAATGGGACCATATGGTGACTTCGTCCAGATGGATTTGGACGGGGTATGACATGTGGTATCAGAGTCTTCAAATAAAATGATAGCCACAAAGCAACAATATTGTTTAAATCTATCTCATCGTATGAGTCGGTACGGTCCAAGGGATCTGTGTATAAGAAAAATAAATTATTATAATCGTTATGTAACAATCAAGAGGTTGGTTTATTTTGTACTTTATATACCTGAATTATTTATTTAGTGTTGATAGTTTTTATTTATGACGCTACTAATTTCTCACATAAATTAAATTGAGAGTTTTGCATTCGTTGTAATCGAGAGTTTTGCATTCGTGAGAAAATATGTGAAATTACGAGATCTTTCGAGAAAATCCGAGAAATGAACAAGAATATCCGAGAAATCGTGGTTTTGACCAGGTTTGACCCCGTTGACCGGGAAATCTCAGGAGATGGACATCTCGTCTCGGTTGCCTTCAAAAAACGAGAGAGAAATAAGGAGATTTACAACTCTAATATATATATATATATATATATATATATATATATATATATATATATATACACACACACACACACACACATATACATACATACATACATACATACATACATACATACATACATACATACATACAAAAAGAAATCTAAAATACATATAGTTTTTGGTAACGAGAAACCCTCCTAGCATATAAACATTAGATGTTGGGAACCCAGGTGTTACCCCAATGTCAAGTAAAGTAACTTCTAGTGTAAATTCCTATCAGGCTTAAGAGGACATTATCAATAATTGAACCCGAGAAACAACTTCACTAGAAGTTTTGCTGACTACTTAAGCACTGCCCCAATGATAAATAATGCATAATATTATAACTATACACCCTAATAGGTAACATATAGTACCACCGAAACTTGACTTAAGTGGTATGTGGGTAAGATCCAACCTGGGATACTGCCAACTCAGGTTCAAAGGAACCCAGTCTTGATCTGCCAAGAATGGCACAGGTCGAAAAGGTGTCGAAATAGGTAAGTCAACTAGATTGGTAACAAGCCCAAATCAAATACTCATAATGTAGTTAATCATGATTTTCGGGACATTTTAGATCAGGTCGCACTTGGGTCATCAAATACTCTAATGTAGTTGATCATGATTTTAGGTACATTTTAGATCAGGTCGCACTTGGGTCGACCAACATACACATTTAGCCTCCTATATAAAAGCAAAGTTATTACCGTGATGACTAAAATTCTAAAAGTAAATGCTGTAGAAGAATTTACGCAATTAAAAAAAAAATCTAATGACAGCCATTAAAACCGTCGTTAATATGCAAAAAAGATTTGTACATTTTGATAACCGCCAATAAAAAGTCAATTAATATACGTTCAACCCATCCAACTCATTTGACACGGCTCATGTCGATGAACATTAGGTTCGAACCATATAGCCCAAATTGCCCTATTCATAGCTAAATTAGCCAGAACTAACATCAATAGCATACATCACAAAGGCAATCAATTAACTGAAACAACAAATTTTCACCATTACAGCACCATTTTTTCCCTTCATTCAAAATAAAATATACACAAATTCAGACGAAATGTTCAATGCCTTGCAAAGCTTCTTAACAAACACCCAAAAAACAAAAAACAAAAACAAAGGTCTTACTAACAATTTATTATTAAACGTCCGCCACCCACAACATGCTGATTATAAAAGCCACCCAATCGTTCAAACATGCCAAGGATACGTTCTTGTGATCATCCCATGGCGTACTTTTGTGTCCAGCTACGAGCAGTGGCCTCGTACTTGGACTTGTCGGTCTTGTACATGTGCGCGATTTCGGGCACCAAAGGATCATCGGGGTTTGGGTCGCATAACAGGGAGCAGATGGAAAGCAACACCTGCAAATCATATCAACAATGGTTTAATTACACGTACATATAAAACATTGTTTTAACAAGATAAAGCTAAAATGATGTAGAAGCACAAGTAATTTGAAGACGGTGACATGGATATACTATTCGGAAGTGTTGAAAATTTCACTGATTGTATGAAAGTGGAAGTTAAACATGATGTGCAAAATTTAAGCTTGATTTTATGTACTCCTTTAGTCACAAAAGGCCTAAATATACCTGAATTTGCTTGTACAAGTTACAACAACAACAACAACAACAAAGCCCAATACCACATAAGTGGTGTATGGGGGAGGTGAGATGTAGACAATCTTTCCCCTATCCGAGAATAAAGACAAGTCATTTCTTCACCCAGAGTGAAACACTCTCAAAAGTAGAGTATCGATTTTTGAATTGCTTGTACAAGTAGAGTATCGATTTTTGAATTTGCTTGTACAAGTTAATACTCCATATATCTTTTGAATTGATACATAAGTTATTTAGAAACCATTAATACTACACGTAAAATTCCCGACCAAGTACTCCCCGAGTATCGATTTTTGCAATCTTGATCAACATATTATGTTATTATATGAGTACTGGTTATAAGTTATAACTCGTTACAAAATATATATATATATATGGAGAAGCTATGAAGGGCATTTCATTTTCTATTACCAAACATCTAAAGGAAAAACGCAGAACCAAACCCTTTTCAACTTGAATCAAATTTAGACCAACCCATGTGTAATGTGAGATAGAAAAATCAATGCTACATAAATACATAGGTATGCAGCAGCGCAAATGAAAAAATTCACAAAAGATTGTTAAAGACCAAACCTTTGAGATTGTTAAAGCCGGGCTCCACTGCTCCTTCAGAATATCTAAGCAAATGCTACCATTGCTGTTAATGTTCGGGTGAAAAACCTTAGTCCTAAATGCAACCTGAATAATAACATATATTAGTCACCAGACTATTATGTAACATCGATAAAAAGGAAACCCCTTTTTTAATAATAACATATATCAGATACAAGACTCGATAAACGATACACCTAACATCACAGCTTTAAAGCATAAAGCGATCAAAAGAAGCCTCAACAAATGCAGAAATAACGCTAAAGGTAATGGCTAAATCCGACATGGCGACAAGAGTAAAGAAAAATTATGAGCAACAATGATTTACTGCATGTTACCTAGAGCGTGAATTTAGTATCAATATGCAAGTTTAAAACTGTCTTGATTAATGACCCTTGTCAGCTATGTTAGCATTGTGTAAGCAATCAATTTTAGTTGTATTATTAATATTAATTTATTATAACTAAAGCAAGATCCTTTTTGCAAACAGCAAGCTCAAAATGTTTTCACCATCCTTGTTCTGCACCCTCTTCTCCTACCTTAAGTGCTGGTCCATTATCATTCTAGTAGAAGCAATGAAAGCTGTACAAGATACGCCGCCCCCTCTTACTTTAAACAATGACCCCGAGAAAGCAAGGTGTAATTGTTTTCTAACGATTCTATCTATAATAAAAAAAATATTCTTCCAAATGGGCATGAGCGCATGACTAACACTGAAAATACTACACAAGTCAAGTAACCAAATAACAATCATTCTCAGCAAAACTACCTTAGGAGGCTTGAAAGGATAATCAGGAGGGAAATGAATTGAAACAAGAAATACGCCTCCGGAATATGGGCTGTCAGACGGTCCCATAATTGTTGCTTGCCAATGGAACATGTCTTCAGCAACAGGACCTATAATATTAAAAAAAAAAAAAAAAAAAAACCTTAGTAACAATCATCATCAAAAAAAAAAAAAAAAAATGTTCTAGCCACTGATAACAGGAAAAAGCAAAAGCTTACTACTCTGTCAAACATTTCCAGCTACGAATTCAAATAAAATAAAATAAATAAAAAATCTAGACACCAATGACACCATAAAGAAATCAAAACAATTGCCAAAATAAAAACTTTTGTTATATTATTAGCATCTTCGGACTTATCAATACATCAACTAATCAAGCTGTTGCCAAACACACCCTCTATTAAGGTAAAAGTCATTGCACACACAAGCCTTAACATGCAACAACATCTATCCATATTATCTCATACCAACAGATGATTCTTCACACAATTTGTAATACAGTTACCAAATCAAACATACGATAAATAATTAAACTTCATAATATAAATATAAATCTTAATATACATGTATATATAGTTTAATTAATTATACCTGCACTACATGAAGTAGGAGGATCCTTCTGCAAATCCTTAAGCTCCTTCAATATACGTTTGGACGCCATCACGACAGCAAGTTCAAAACCCTAATTTACCTCTCAAAATCTGAACAAACACAAATTTAACATAATATGCTCAGTCAACGGAGAAATTCAAACAGTTATATGAATAACAGTAGATTGGTTATTACATATTGAAGATCTATACTAGTTTGATGTTCTTCACAGGTAAATTAATTGAAAATATAAAAAATTAAAAATCAAAATTTATGTAAAATAAAAGATGAAATACCTGATAGATTGAGATGTAAAAGAGAAGTAGTAAAAAGAGTTGAATTTTGGATAGAAATGAAATGAGAGAGCAGATTTATGAGCCAATCGTATAGAAAGAGGGGAACTGAAATACGGGGTATATTTTAGGGTTTTGAATTATTTTATGTATTTATATAATGTATTCTTTTTTAATTTAAAATGTATTATTTATTTATTATTTATATTTGATTTAGGGGATGATTCTCACACACACTTTTTTCACACACTTTTTTGATCCTCACACACCTATTTTAACCTTTTACTCTTCTAATAATACTCAATTGGTGTGTAAGGATCAAAAAAGTGTGTGTGAGAATCATCCCCCTTTGATTTAATGTAGTTATTTTATTTAATTTAATTAACTTAATTTATTATATTTATATGGAGGATGATTCTCACACACACTTTTTTTATCCTCACACACCAATTTAAAGAAATGGAGTATTATTAGAAGAGTAAAAGGTTAAAATATGTGTGTGAGGATCAAAAAAGGGTGTGTTAGAATCATCCCCTATTTATATTTATTATATTAAATTAATATTAATAAATTAAAATTATCTGTGTGGGAAATTGGGAATGGTGGGCAATAGTTGGCGTGGAATAAACGCCGAGTATCGTCGAGTCATTTTTTTTCTGTTTTAATACAAGGAACTTGTTTGAGCCACGAGATTTGATGTGAATATTTCCACATTTTTAGAGGTTTTCGTTTTTTGCATAAAAGTAAATGTTAATGTTAATGTTATTATGCTTTTAATTAATAATTAATAATTAATATTAAATTAATATTTTAATTAATAATAAGAGATTCATATTTAGATTTAGTTAAAAATTTATGTTGTTTGGTTTTTTCCCCTCAAATAATCTTAATCGACCAATCAATCAGCTTCTACTCATAATTATGTTCGATTTTAGTTAATTTGATTATTGTTGAAATAAATTGAATTTGACTGACAAAACATTTTATATACGGATTTGAACCCATAAACATATCACAAACCACTTTTTACATATTCTTAATATATATAACTAGCCCGGTTTGACGCGCGCGATGCGGCAGGGACTTTCGGCCTGCATATTCATATTTAACGTAGCGTTGTGTATGTACATAAGGGGAAATGGCCCATGTGTTAAGACTCATTTTAGATATAGGTGCGCGTACCGTTTTTGAAAAATTGTCCGTTTCGAACGTAGTTAGTCTCGTTTTGTTCGAAAAATTATTTCAAGTTTAATGGTGGTAACCGTGATAATTAACTCGCGTCGAGTAGGAAGATAAAACTCGTTTTAAATGTAGGTGCGAGTACCGTTTTTGAAAAATTGTCCGTTTCGAACGTAGTTAGTCTCGTTTTGTTCAAAAAATTATTTCAAGTTTAATGGAGGTGGCGGTGAAAATTTACTCGCATCGAGTAGGAATTTAAGGTCCGTTAAAGTTGTATGGTGGGTTTTTTCTGAATTAAATAAAAAAATGAATTTACATTTTAGACCCTGAGAAAAGTTGTATATGCTGAATTCTTGGAGGGGGCTGGGTGTAATTACATGGTGTGAAAGCAAGGAGTGAAACGGCAATTTTTTTTTCCAGCGATGACACTCATCTCCACCTCTTTTAGTATATATAAAAAAAATATATAAATATAAATATAAATATATATATAGCAAATACATTGAATATCTTTAATGATACGCATACCCGATTAGCTCGTGTAGCGCATCACACATGCATTCCCACACATGCCGCATAAATAGCGAGCCACATTTCTCGACGCGCATAAAAGGGCTTAACGCGCAATGACACAAAGCCTGCAAGTGTTGGGTCGACGTACAGGCTGTCAGAAAGCGTTGTAGCTTGCAGGGTGTATGTGGCAGACAAGAATCAGACCCGACATGATGCTTTTTACTTTTGTCGGCCCCCTCATGCGAAGAAGTACTGTTAGGACAGACCACGATCCCCTAGCCTTATTACGTGACACTAGTTGACAAAAAAAGATTACGCTATAAATAAGAGGTCCAAGTCACGATACAAAGAGAAAGAGAAATTCCCCTAGACTCACACATATACTATTTTTGGTATCAAAACATAACACACATAGTTGCGCTACTCACAGAGCGTAACTTTTGCCCGAGCTACTAGACGCGTCCCGAGCGATCAATAACCGGCTATCCCGTCGATGGTGGGTCGACGTTTAACCACCCCTGTCGAGATCCTCATCTTATAAGGGGTTATTCACGGTATACCGGACTGGTGAGTTAAACTCGAATGACCCTTAAATCCCCCTTTAATTGTTGTCGAACATGGACCGGACCCAACACTTCTATTATATGCTTGATTAGTCGTATTGTTTGGTTACACGGTTGTAACGCGTGGAAATCTGTCAGAATAGTTCGGGTCAAATTCTGAAAAAAAAAGCTAAAAAGTGTTGTTTGATGACCTTGCGTAGTATTAGGTAGTTGGTCAAATTCCATACTTGTGACAACCCGGAAATTTCCGACCAAATTTAAACTTGATCTTTATATGTTTCCGACACGATAAGCAAAGTCTGTAATGTTGAAATCTCAAAAACTTTGAACTGTGTTCATGTATTCATTTACCCATCGACTGCTCTTGACGATTCACGAACAATTGTGTGTAAAACTACCCGGATTTTTCCGTTAATATATATGAGATTAATATTTACACAATTAAATGTTTCCAACATGTTAAGCAATCAAACTTGTTAAGACTTGATTAATTGAAACGGAATTCATGTAAACGTTTGACCACCCAGTTTGACCGATGATTCACGAACGTCATAACTTGCATTAATATATGTGTGTGTGTGTGTGTGTGTGTGTGTGTGTATATATATATATATATATATATATATATATATATATTTAACTTGAAAATATGATAATTAAATATCTCATTAAGTATATATACAAAGTATTATATATATATATATATATATATATATATATATATATATATATATATATATATATATATATATATATATATATATATACTACTAATTTAAAGAGTTTGTGAACAATATATATGTTACTATTTAAACGACGTAATTAACTTATGTTAAAATGTATTTACATATAATGTATTATGAGTGTAAATACATCCTTACAAGTATGGAATACACTTTATAATATAACAATACATATAAAGGATAGCTATACTCGTATTTTCGTTCAATTTTCTCAAGAATTCTACTCGCATTCATACGGTATTTTTTTACCCGTATTATACACAGCTTCTAGAAGTATTTACTATTGGTATATGCCAATAGAAATCTGCAATTATTTGTGTAATATGTCATCCATGACCTAATAAATTTAATATGTCATCCATGACTTAATACATTTTAACTTATACTAGATATTTTCACTAAAAATAAATTTTCAAGCCTATAAATAAGTACCATTTCTAACTCATTTTTACACATTCATTTTCCAAATTTTACTTCCAATTTTCACACACACTTGCAAGAACTCTCTCAAGTTTTGTTCTACTACTTCTTTCCAGGAACTTTACATTCTAAACTTGAGGTAAAAACTCTACTTCAACTCTTGTTCAATTCAAATGTTTATAGCTATCTATATAAGAGTTTATAAACTAGAACATAGTTTAGTTGATTCTAAACTTGTTTGAAGAACTAATCTAATCTTTCTAACTCAACTCTAATAACACTTATTTATATGTATTATGATGTTATATTAAGTTAATATAAGAACTTATAACTTGTACATATTAAGAACACCTTGAAACTTAACATATATCGTTTAATCTTCATTCGGTAAAAAGCGGGCTGTTTTGAGTTGGGAATTAAAAACCTATTGTGACGACCCGGAAATTTCTGACCAAATTTAAACTTTATCTTTAAATTATTTAATGTTTTCGACACGATAAGCAAAGTCTGTAATGTTGAGTCTCAAAGTTTTGGAACTATATTCATGTAATCAATTATTCTTTAACTGTTCTCGAAGATTCACGAACAATATATATATATATATATAACTTAATGTGCATATAATATATATATATATATATATATATATATATATATATATATATATATATATATATATATATATATATATATATATATATGATTTCAAGTTATTTAGTAAACGATATTAACATTCGATTATTGATTCGATTGATATTTAGATAAGTTAACTAAAACGTTTAAGATGAACCAGTAAAACACTAATTTGCTACAGTATTTTCGAATTGCTACAGTACCCGAAAAGCTACAGTGTTTTCGAAAATCACTATTTGCTACAGTAAAAAAACTTTGCTACAGTAACTTGCTACAGTAAAACACTATTTCAAAATGAAAATGTATATATGTATATGTATATACTACGAGACGATAATTTATAGAAGCAAATAACCAAAACACTTAATTAATTAAAGCTACACTTCGAGTGACATAGTTTATTAATGATTAAGTTTAATTTTTGATAAAGATACACGTCGCGTAACGAAAAGTACTAGTTTCCTCAGCGTACGAAAGGACATTCGAAAAACCGGAACAGGGACATTAGTCGAGCGTCAACGTACAAATAATCGGAACCAAAAATACAAGTTAACTATGCACGAGAATATAATATAATATATAATTAATTAATATAAATTATATATATTATATAATAAATTAATATGTCGACGAACTAGATTACAAAAATAATGTGAGCTGGAAAACCCACCCATGCGATCACATGGGATTTGGTCTAGGGAGCCATGCGATCGCATGGCAGTCCTGGACAGGCCAAATGCTATAAATTCGATCGAATTCCTTGTTTTTGTTTGCTCATTCACTCCTCTCTATCTATATTCCTCCGTATATATATTTATTATTATTATTATTATTATTATTATTATTATGATTATTATTATTATTATTATTATTATTATTTATTTTAATAATATTATTAGTAGTATTGGTATTAATATTAGTAGTATTAGTACATAAAATACTACGACGAGGCCATGAGCGGGTCACTTTTGAAATGGGTTTTCGAGCAGGATAGAGCTAAAGAAACTATGGGTTATAGCTATGAAGGTTATGGGTATTGCTTGGGGGTTATGACCATGAGTCAAAGGTCAAACCTAGTGATTACCATCTCTGTTGCGTCTACGTACTTTCCTGCAATATTGAATCACAATATTGATACGTGAGCATTCATATCTTATCTTTTATATATTAATTGTGTATCCATGTCTAGTGCTCGAGTATATATATTTATGCATGCTTGTATGCTAAATTCGTCGTTAAACAGTTTATGATGAATCACGAATTAAATACATATATTACTGATAAAAGGTATATGATATGCATGTTTTTGAAAAGCTGGCGAAAAATCAATAACTTTTCATTTAGAAATCGCGTAATTTCGGTGAACGAATTGAAAGATATGATCAACTGAATTATGATTGATATTAATTAAAATTGCTTTTGAATCTGCAATTGATATTTAAACAACTTGTATGTAAGATTGATAAATTGGATTTTTGAATATTACCAGCCGAGTAAATGAATCCTTATATAAGGCACGTCTTGTTTTGTTGAACAATTGTCAAAATTGATTATTTTATCATATTTTAAAGCCTTATAAAAAAATATAGTATAATTTTACAAGAATTGGAAAACTATGTGAAATGTTAAAATGTTTCGATTATCATAATCATTCAACTATAGTATTGAATCAGATTGACTTTTTGAAATGACTTTTGATAACTTTTGTATGTCAATCTCGAGCATTAGGATTGTGATACACTATGACCTGACCTAGCTTGATATACATTTATTGACCAACATATGTTCTCTAGGTTGAGATCTACGGTTATTTGGTAATCCGAGTTTCAGTCACATTTTGGTGAACGACTTTATATACTGCTAAGGTGAGTTTCATTTTCTCCCTTTTTAATTGCTTTTGCAATCTATATTTTTGAGCTGAGAATACATGAACTTTATTTCAAATGCAATGGATACAAGTACATACTAAATTTTACACCGAGTTTGAACCGAAAATCCCTTAGCTTTGGTAACTAGTAACTGCCGGTTATAAGAACTGGTGGGCACGAGTAGTTATATATGGATCCATAGGGCTTGACATCCCCGTTTGTTCCAGGTATAGAAACCCTAGCCTGAACTATAAAACAGACGTATGCAATTTGAGTTTAGTACATGTTGGATTACGTGTATTGTACATGTTGGTTGCATTTATGTTAAAACAGGGGTACTTATTATATAGACGTTAAAGTTTAGTTACCAGGGTGCTCAATCTTGTAGAATATTTTGATAAACGTTTCTGGATGAAACAACTGAAATCTTGTGATCCACCTTTATATACAGATTATACGATACATTAAAACTATGAACTCACCAACCTTTGTGTTGACACTTGTTAGCATGTTTATTCTCAGGTTCCCTAGAAGTCTTCCGCTGTTTGCTTATATGTTAGACAAGCTTTGTGCATGGAGTCATACATGCTTTATTCAAGAAAACGTTGCATTCACAAAACCATCATCATGTATCTATTTTGACTGCATTGTCAACGGAAGTATTATTGTAAACTATTATTTACGGTGATTGTCTATATGTAGAAATCATCAGATGTCGAAAACCTTGGATTTAAATATTCATTATGGTATACCTTTTCCAAAGAATTCAATATTTATAAAACGTATCATATAGAGGTCAAATACCTCGCAATGAAATCGATGAATGACGTATTCGTCCATATGGATTTGGAGCGATCGTCACACCTATCTTAGACTTTGAGTTCGAGGCTAAGACTTTGGAAATATGTTAATATATGTAAATAAGACTTCCAGTTTTTTTTCATGATTTTAGACAAAGTGGAAGTATTTTATCAAAAATCATATATTGGGTGGGTGCCGGGATTCTTCCAAATTTGTCCACCGGCACAAAAAAGAGGGTAAAACTCTGAATATTAATACATGTACTGAACTTTTCGAATTGTTTTTGAAAAATTAACTTCTTAAGGAATCCGTAGCAATTTGATTCACTTTAAACGGAGTTGTAATGAATATTTGGCGAGCAAAACAAAATCTGCTAAAATTAACGTTGTATGGACGAAATTTATATTATAAAATCTATACTAAACATATCTTAGCTAACTTTTCTTATATTATACATGTATTCTAACATGTCATGGTTACACAATATGTCAGATAAATCAAAAGACACCACATACACAATACGTGTAACTACAATAGCGGTATTGTGGGTCATGATTGAGTCTTATACAATACGTGTATACTATGTCTTGATTATTTCAAGGTGATGTATCGATCTATATATTTACTATTAACTGTGGACTACTAACTGTGGACTACTAATTGTGGACTACTAATGTTGGACTGCTAACTTGACAACTTAAAACACGTGATTGAAAGTATGAACTTAAATAATTACACGTGATTGAAAATATAAACTTAAACAATCACACGTGATTGAAAGTATGAACTTAAACAATCACATGTGATTGAAGATATGATATGAACTTGCTATATTAATTTTGTTCACATGTATTATTATCTGAATCGTTATTATTGTTATAGGTTCATGAATCCAATGACGACGACCATATTTTTTATAAGTTGAAAACTTATTATTAATATACTTTTACTACCGTGAGTATATAGTCCCATTTTTAAACTCTAAAAATATTTTGGGATGAGAATACATGCATTTTATGTTTTACGCCATGGACACAAGTACTTGAAATATATTCTACGTTGAGTTGTACCACCTTGCATATCTTCCCTAATAGCTTGGTAACTAATATTTACATGTTGTAAGAACATGTAAGCGCGAATCATATTGATAGATCTATCGGGTTTGACAACCCCAACTGGGCTAGTCGCTCTAGTATCGTAAACGGTTGCATAGTACTTCGTTTTTACTACACTTGGTACAGTGTAGGGAGATTTCATAATAAAGGGAATATGCCACATTAATGGTTAAGTATGGTTACCGAAGCGCTCAACAACTTATAGAATATCTTTATTGAAATATTTGTAACTATGAAATCTTGTGGTCTATATTTATATCGATGCTAACTTTAAACCTATATATCTGATGTTATGCGAGGTGTATACGAAATAGTTATATTTTTACTACGAAATACTACGAAATATTACACAAGTTTTATTAATTTACGGATGTGATATACCTAAACCTTGCTACAACACTTATAGTCAGTGTACCTAATCGTAGAGTAGTGTAGGTTTTAGTAAGTCCGGTTCGTTCCACAGGGAGCTAGCTGAGTTTAACGCTATATTTTTAACAACTATATTTATATAAAATATATATAATTATATATAGTAATATTATTATAAAAGGTGGTTTTTACCGTTTAATGACCGGTTTGTCGATTTTATATTTTAAGCGTAAAGATAAATGACGATAATATAAATGACAGAATTTAAATTGCGATAAAGTAAATTGCAGTAATTAAAATGATAGTAAATAAAGGTACGATGAAATATGAAATAAAACGATTATGCTTATTTAAACTTCCGTAACCATGATGTTTGACGTTTTGATTTTAATTAATTGTTACCCGGGTTAATTGTCCTTTGTCCTGGTTTATTTGATACCTATTTGGTTTTTATCCATAATAGTCCATCGGTCATAATTATAAAATGCTCATCAAATTAACCTTATTTCCGAAGTCAAATATTCCAACTAATTAGGGATTCGAACTGTAACAAGGTTTTAATACTTTGTTTAATGATTACACCAGGTTATCGACTGTGTGTAATCCAAGGTTTTATTACTTTGTTAACAATTACATCAATTATCCTTGTATGTAATCCACCCCTGTTTTAATGAGATATGAATATTAATTTACCCACTTGATCAGAATGAATAATCAATTACCCAACCCGAATAATTAATTAAATGATCGTAAACGATGTCGTATAAACGTCACTAAATAGGACATTCGTAATCAATTTAATAATTATTAGTTTAACTAATTTGAAGATAGGTTCGACAGGTTCTAATGAGTTGTCGTTCAATTAGACAATACCCCCTACCTATTAATAGTCAATAGTCTAATGTCCACAAGTGTCGGTCTTTTGTCCAAACCTTAATTATGGTACAAAATCCAATAACCCCGTCTTAATATTTTAGTCCAACATCACGATTACTTCGGTTCAAATAAGCATAATAATAACTTAGTTACGAGACATTAATTTAAAAAGGAAGAACATAGCTTACAGTGATTATTTATCGCGTAGCGTTACCCGGACAGAGTTTCGACTTTAAAATCCGTAAAACATTTCTTACAATAACATAATTATTATTAATTTAAATTAAAATTATAAATAAAATATAAATATAAATATAAATTGAGAGATAAGAGAAAGAAAATAGAAAAATATGTCCTAAAACTCACAGAAAACTGGCGAATTTATAAGATGTGGCCTGCTACAGTAACTCGTGCGATCGCATGAGATTTTAGTGCAAATCTCATGTACTCGCATGGGCTCATGCACTCGCATGGGTTTTATGCCTATTTCCCATGCGATCGCATGGCCGTCAGATCCAGCTCACATATTTTTTGTTTGCTAGTTTGTCGACGTTATTTAATATAATATATAATATATAAATAATTTATATAATTATTTAAATATTATATTATATTCTTGTGCATAGTTGACTTGTAATTTTAGCTCCGTTGCGTCGCGCGTTGATAGTTGGCTCAGGTCCCGGTTCCGGTTTTTCGAACGTCCTTTCGTATAATTTAATATCTTGTACTTTGCGTTTTGCGACTCATACTCTTGTAATTTTGAGACGTTTCTCATCAATAAAATGAACCACTTGAATTATATCTTGTACATTTGAGCTTTGGTCATTTGCTTCTTCAAATCGTCGTTTTCTTCTTTTGTCTTCGCACTTATTTATTTAAACGAATATTACATAAAAATAGAACAATTGCAACTAAAAGCTTTACATATTGGAAGGATATTGATACTAATAATATGTTCCTTTTTAGCATTATTAAATATCCCCACACTTGAACGTTGCTTGTCCTCAAGCAATACAGAATTTGAAATTAAATCACACTTCACTCGAATCACTTTTTTATTTTCACACTTTATACATCAGTGATTTTGATACGGCGGTATTAACAATGATAGTAACGATGTGGTTTACAGTCCCACATGACTATTAAAAATTTAGATCCTTTAAGAAATTAGATCTTTATGAAAACATTTGATCTTTTGAAAATTTATTCTAGCTTTTACCCTAGATAAGTTTTCCGGAATAACCCTTCACCGGTGTTTGCAAAATATTTTTGTGGGTTTTGTGGGTTTCAGATTTTAAAATTTTAGCTCAAAACTTGCGGTTTTGTGTCACCCACTTGCTAACCTTGTATTAGGAAAGCACACGTCCAGTATACTTGCTCCATATATTACCTTTCGATAAACTACCGTCCGGTTGTAAAGGAAAGCGTTGAACAAGCAACTGTTAAGGCAATGTCTAATGACATGCAGATGTTCATGGTCTAAAACGTGTCAGATGCAATTACTATCCTTTGTAGGAGCAATAATAAAGATCACCCTATAGTTTTTTGGTCTGGCACAAGGTCCTGTCTTCGACCATGCTATGCAACCACCGTTCTTACGGTTGACACCCGAATTAGTTCAGGTGACCTAATGAATTCCAGGTGAATTCTTAGGATTTTACGTTCAATGGTAATGAACGCACTGAAAATAGGTTTTCAGAAAACAAATCGATTTGTAATTTGATCAAAATATTTTCTCGTTCAAGCTCGAGTTTAGATATCATTGAATTCTATGAGTTTGTAATTCTCAATCTTTAAAGTCAATCTCAAGGATTGAGTAATATCAGGCTTAAAAGCTGATTTTTAATCTTTTAAGGAGATTATCCTTTCTGGGGGTCTGATTCATTAGTCTTATCAAGCTAATTTGTACGGCGCCCTCCCCATTTTACGAGACAGATCCTCTCATGGTTAGGATAAGTCTGACCACTTGGCGACCCTGTTTGATGCTGAGGTCCGTAGATTTCCAGCAGATTTTCGAGAAAACTTTTCAAGGTTTTTTGTAGACTCTACAACTGGTCTGGACGACAACTTCCTGACCTAAATCAAGAAGCGTGTGTCTTTTTCGGAACACTTTACTTCCTTTTAGTGATGCAATTGATTCATCGTGCAGATCCATCTTTCTTTCAAATATACTATAGTAAATTAGGTAAAACTGATTAAAATCGTCCAAAACAAAAGTACCTGTAATAATCTTGTACAAACATATGTGATATGTGTTTTAAATAACTTGGTAAATTCTTCCCACACTTAGCTTTTATTTATTTTTTTCTTTGCCTTTTTATTCTCCTCTATTCCATTTTAAATGAATTCTAACGTTTTGGGTTGTTTCTCCATTTATGTTCTCTCTGAGGTAACAATAATTTCGGTATTAACACCTAGTTTTATCGTTCATAAATATGTATAAATATGATTTTGAATTCATTTAATTGAAAATTTTTCAAATTTTCACAAAATTTGGCAATTAAACTAAGTGTAAACCCGAGAGAATTTATAACACTTTCCCACACTTGAGATCATGCAATGCCCTCATTTGCATGAAATCAGACTATAATTATAAATTCATGAGGGTGATTAGTGTAGAAAAGTGATTAAAAATACCGAGTTTGCAAACATATTATTTTATATCACATTTGATATTTTGTGTCTTGTCGTAAAAATTATTAGCTTTTGCTGAACTTAATGTCAGTCTTTGAAAGTGCGATATTTTACCCTGTTTTGTATATAAGATAAACTACAAACATATATATAATATATATATAAATATATATTTTTTTATAAAACCTTTATTTATTAAAACAATTTAAATGAATAATTTTTTTAAAATTTTGTTTCCTTTTACTTTAGGTAGTTTCGGTATGTTTACCTAGTCCGTCCCTCGACAAAATTTAAAATTTATCATTTTTAAAGCGATTATTTTAAAAGCAAAGATTTTTGGGTTTTTTAATTTTTTTTTTTGGTATACTTTAGATCAATAAAATTAAAAATAATGATAACAAAATTTTTCGCCCCGCCCTCGGGTAAAGCAATTTCGATTCCATGACCTAGTCTTCAACTTACGACGAATTTTAAATATCAAATTTTAAACTTAATGAAATAAAGTAATTTTTGTTTTTTTTTTAAAATCACACAAAAATTAAATTTAAAAATGCGTATTAATTTAATATAAAACCTACAAAACAAAAATTCAGAATGGGGGGAGAAAACTAGTTCTTTAGTGTCTGCTAGTGGAAAAGACCAATCGGATTCCATTTTCGGAACTACACGAGAACAGAACAAATAACTCTAAATAACGTTTTCTTTTTAGAACATTTGAATCTCCCCACACTTAGGTAGCTGTGGTTTTGAAATTGTGATTAACTTCATCATTAATTTCGTTTGGACCATAATCAACTTGCATATCTGTGACTTTTGCTTTAAGCCATTGGTCGGATTCCTGTGTAATTTCCACAAATTCAACTAGTTTCGCCTTTTCTTTAGGTGATAGATTGGATACTAACCGGTTACATAACTTAAAGTTCCCCATGGTTCTAGCATCGTGAATCCGTTTAATAAGTTTCTTCATTGAACTATTAATAACAGAGTCATTTAATTTTGTATCAACAACGGGGTTCTTTGTTATCAGGTCATCATTAAGTGTTGCTTCATCTTCCCCACACTTAGGCGTTTTATTATTGTTAAGCACTACCGTTGGAGTTGATAAATCAATATGGTTTTTACCAATCGTTTTTGTTGGTTCAACGATTTTGGTTGGTGGAGATTTAGACTTCCGAATCACAAAGGTGACCGATTTGTCACCATCACTAAGTGTCATTCTACCTTTTCTTACGTCAAATAACGCCCCGATGGACGCTAAGAATGGTCGACCTAAAATGAGAGGAATATTTGAGTCCTCTTCTATGTCAATGACAATAAATTCGACTAAAAGGGTTAAATTACCCACTTGAATGGGTAGGTTGTCAGCAATTCCAACTGGGTGTTTAATAGTTTGATCAAAGAGTCGAACACTCATTTCCGTTGGACTTAACTCACCTACTCCTAATCTTTTATATAATGAAAGAGGCATAACACTCACACTTGCACCTAAATCTGCTAGTGCATCATACATGACACAATCACTAAGTAGACAAGGAATGATAAATTCACCCGGATCACCCAACCTGGGTGGAGGTTTTGGTGGAACTATCTTCACTGGGTTTACTTTTACGAATTTTGTTTCTTGTACTTTCTTATTCTTCTTCTTCTTCTTTCCAGAGGTTTCACAAACTTTATTACCTATTACTTGCTCATACTCAACTCCTTTTCTTGGAAACGGGATGGGTGGTCTGTATGGTGTCACTACTGGCTTTACATACTCGGGTGGTGGTGGTGGTGTTGTAATTTCTTCATTGTTACTCACATCAAAAACCTTTCCATCTTCTAATGCTGGTTTTTCAGAATTTGTTGAAACCATATTAACATTCTTATTCCGAGGATTTACTTCCGTATTACTCGGTAGCTTTCCTTGTTCCCTCTCACTCATCATGCTAGCAAGAGTACCTACGTGTTTTTCTAGATTCAAAATGGAAGCTTGTTGAGTTCTTAATGATTGATCAAACCTCTCATTCGTTTGGGTTTGAGATGTAATAAATTGTGTTTGAGATTCCATTAGTTTTGCCATCATTTCTTCTAGATTTGGCTTTTTCTCTTCGGTTTGTTGTGGTGGTTTATATAAGCCAGGTCTTTGTTGATTGAAAGTGTTATTTTGAGTTGGTTGGTTATTCGGACCTTGTTGGTTATACGAGTTATTATTGGGTCCATTTGGATTGTAAATAATGTTTTGATTTCGATTGAAGTTTGGCCTTGGCGGTTGATAATTATTTTGATAATTATTTCCCGGCCTTTGGTTCATGTAGGAAACATTCTTACGTTGTTCCATCGTTTGCTCGATGTGATAATCTTTTGTTAAGTGTGGTCCACCGCATTGATCACAACTGATCCGTATTGCGTGAATATCTTTAGTCATCTTTTCCATTCGTCTCTCGAAAGCATCTATTTTTGCGGAAACGGAATCAAAGTCATGGCTAGAATCGGCTCTAGCCGCTTTAGATGAACGAAAGATATCTTTTTCTTGATGCCACTCATGTGAGTGAGATGCTGTGTTATCAATGATTTTGTAAGCTTCGGTTGCGGTTTTCTTCATAATGGAACCACCAGCTGTTATGTCGATGTCTTTTCGTGTAGCAACGTCGCATCCTTGGTAGAATATTTGTACTATTTGATAAGTATCTAAACTGTGTTGCGGACATCCTCTCAATAGCTTTCCAAATCTTGTCCACGCCTCATATAGAGTTTCATTTGGCTTTTGTGTGAACGTAACAATTTCTCCTTGAAGTCTCATAGCTTTAGATGCTGGAAAGAATTGTTTAAGAAATTTCTCAACTAAAACATCCCATGTGTCAATCGCCCTTTCAGGTAACGATTCTAACCAATCTTTGGCTTCTCCCTTTAAAGTCCAGGGAAACAACATGAGATAGATATGTTCATCCTCAACTTCTCTGATTTTGAATAGAGTACAAATCCTATTAAAGGTTCGAAGATGTTCGTTTGGATCTTCTTTTGGCGTACCACTATATTGGCATTGATTAGTTACCATGTGTAGGATTTGTCCTTTGATTTCATAATCTGTCGCATTAATGTCTGGTTTAATAATGGCGTGACCTTGGCCCGTGCGTGTGGCTCTCATTCGGTCTTCCATACTTAGAGGTTCCGTTACTTCCATAATTGAATTTGTTGAATCTGAATCACTAGAGGATTCTGATTTAATGGTTTCTTCCTTGACAATCTCTGGATGAGTAATTTGTGGTTCCGGAGGAATGATTAGTGGTTCAGGATCTCTGAATTGTCCTTGAATATCCTCCGGATTCTCAATTGTGAGGTCGGGTTCAAAAAATGGATTATCAGAAATTTGAATTGGAGTACTTAGTCGACTGGATGACGATTCTAAAGAAAAATCAACGGCGACAATATTGGCTAGATGTCTTGATCGAGTTACAGGTGGTGAACGTATGAAAGGTGGTGAACGTTTTGCTCAGTGCATTCACTGAATATCCTTTTAGTAATAAAAATAAAAATTATATAAGTTATCAAATTAATAGACTTTTCTGATTTTTCCCACGTTTCAAATAGCCAATAGATGCAGCAGGTAGCCAGGACCCTTTAAATCGGAAGCCCACAACTCGTCACTAACAAATCCAACTATTACTACGAACCAGAAAATGTTGGATGTCTATCAATTTAACCGCTTAAAATAATTTTTCCTTTTGAAATTTTAGAGAAGAAATAGAAAATTCTATGTCCTAAAAACTAGAGCGTCGAGAAATAAGAAAGAAAAAGAGCGCGTCGAAAAACGTCGAAAAATAAATGTCGAAAAATAAAAATAAGAAAATAAGCGTCGAAACTTAGAATTCTAAAAACTAAAAATTAAAACTTACGTCTAAAGGTATTAAAGATTAAAGGAAATTCTATATCCAAAACGGAAATAACTTAATAAGCACTAAAATTAAAAACGGCGTCGCAAAATTTTAAAGCACCTAAATCTTAGTCTAAAGAAAAAGCACTTAAGGGATTTTACGGCAAGGCCTAAAAATCTAGAAATAAAAATAACTACGGCAAAAACTATAGCTTAAACTAATTACGAACGATAAATATACAATTTACGAATAAACGATTAAAAAGATACGAAATATAAAAAGTGATAAAATTACTTATTTTTATAAAAATATTATTTTTATATTTATTTTATAAAAGTATTAATTTATATAATTAATAATAATATTAAAACTTAATATTACTAAATATAAATTAAAACTAAATTTAAAAACTAATTAATCAATTAAAACCTAATTAGGGTTAATTAATAAATATAATTAATAATAAAACCCTACTGCGTAATAATTGCTGGGATCAGACCTGTCAGAGAGCCTCATGCGATCGCATGAATTTTATGTGGCTGGGCCATGCGATCGCATGGCTTCGGATACCAGGCCAGGTCTTGGGCTGCTACAGTACCAGGCCCGAATACTTATTTATATTTATATTTTTTTTGTTTTTAATTTAAATAAAATATTTATATAAATAAAACTTATATTTAAAAACTAAAATAGAAAAATAAAAATACTTTATAATTTTAAACAAACTCTTAAAAATATATATATTTTGTTTTTCTTTTTATATTTTTATATTTAAAACGTATTTATACAAAAAGAAATTAAAACTTAATAAAAAAAATTTATAGCGTTTCGCTTCGGCGTTAAGTTTCCCCGGCAGCGGCGCCAAAAACTTGATGTTATGCGAGGTGTATAGGAAATAGTTATATTTTTACTACGAAATACTACGAAATATTACACAAGTTTTATTAATTTACGGATGTGATATACCTAAACCTTGCTACAACACTTATAGGCAGTGTACCTAATCGTAGAGTAGTGTAGTTTTTAGTAAGTCCGGTTCGTTCCACAGGGAGCTAGCTGAGTTTAACGCTATATTTTTAACAACTATATTTATATAAAATATATATAATTATATATAGTAATATTATTATAAAAGGTGGTTTTTACCGTTTAATGACCGGTTTGTCGATTTTATATTTTAAGCGTAAAGATAAATGACGATAATATAAATGACAGAATTTAAAATGCGATAAAGTAAATTGCAGTAATTAAAATGACAGTAAATAAAGGTACGATGAAATATGAAATAAAACAATTATGCTTATTTAAACTTCCGTAACCATGATGTTTGACGTTTTGATTTTAATTAATTGTTACCCGGGTTAATTGTCCTTTGTCCTGGTTTATTTGATACCTATTTGGTTTTTGTCCATAATAGTCCATCGGTCATAATTATAAAATGCTCGTCAAATTAACCTTATTTCCGAAGTTAAATATTCCAACTAATTAGGGATTCGAACTGTAACAAGGTTTTAATACTTTGTTTATTGATTACACCAGGTTATCGACTGTGTGTAATCCAAGGTTTTATTACTTTGTTAACAATTACATCAATTATCCTTGTATGTAATCCACCCCTGTTTTAATGAAATATGAATATTAATTTACCCACTTAATCAGAATGAATAATCAATTACCCAACCCGAATAATTAATTAAATGATCGTAAACGATGTCGTATAAACGTCACTAAATAGGACATTCGTAATCAATTTAATAATTATTAGTTTAACTAATTTGAAGATAGGTTCGACAGGTTCTAATGAGTTGTCGTTCAATTAGACAATACCCCCTACCTATTAATAGTCAATAGTCTAATGTCCACAAGTGTCGGTCTTTTGTCTAAACCTTAATTATGGTACAAATCCAATAACCCCGTCTTAATATTTTAGTCCAACATCACGATTACTTCGGTTCAAATAAGCATAATAATAACTTAGTTACGAGACATTAATTTAAAAAGGAAGAATATAGCTTACAGTGATTATTTATCGCGTAGCGTTACCCGGACAGAGTTCCGACTTTAAAACCCGTAAAACATTTCTTACAATAACATAATTATTATTAATTTAAATTAAAATTATAATTAAAATATAAATATAAATATAAATTGAGAGATAAGAGAAAGAAAATAGAAAAAGATGTCCTAAAACTCACAGAAAACTGGCGAATTTATAGGATGTGGCCTGCTACAGTAACTCGTGCGATCGCATGAGATTTTAGTGCAAATCTCATGTACTCGCATGGGCTCATGCACTCGCATGGGTTTTATGCCTATTTCCCATGCGATCGCATGGCCGTCAGATCCAGCTCACATATTTTTTGTTTGCTAGTTTGTCGACGTTATTTAATATAATATATAATATATAAATAATTTATATAATTATTTAAATATTATATTATATTCTTGTGCATAGTTGACTTGTAATTTTAGCTCCGTTGCGTCGCGCGTTGATAGTTGGCTCAGGTCCCGGTTCTGGTTTTTCGAACGTCCTTTCGTATAATTTAATATCTTGTACTTTGCGTTTTGCGACTCATACTCTTGTAATTTTGAGACGTTTCTCATCAATAAAATGAACCACTTGAATTATATCTTGTACATTTGAGCTTTGGTCATTTGCTTCTTCAAATCGTCGTTTTCTTCTTTTGTCTTCGCACTTATTTATTTAAACGAATATTACATAAAAATAGAACAATTGCAACTAAAAGCTTTACATATTGGAAGGATATTGATACTAATAATATGTTCCTTTTTAGCATTATCAATATCTCACCAACCTTTGTGTTGACTGTTTAAGCATGTTTATTCTCAGGTCCTTAAGAAAGTCTTCCGCTGTTGCATAATCTGAGCAAGCTGTGCATGGTGTCTCATACTTTTAATTAAATAAAGTATTGCATTCAATAAAACATTTGTCATGTATTATATTTGCCTGTTATGTCAAATGTGTAGTATTTGAAAACCGATGTATTATGGGGATTATTCATTAAATAATCGCCCAATTGTTTAAAACATGCATTATGTATAATAATGGTGTGCTTTTTATGAAACGAATGCAATATTTTCTAAAACGTATCATATAGAGGTCAAATACCTCGCTACGGGACCAATGAATAACGTACTGCTTTTATAGTAATATGGACGGGTCGTTTCAGTTGGTATCAGAGCAGTGGTCTTAGCGAACCAGGTCTTGCATTAGTGTGTCTAATTGATAGTTCTTAGGATGCATTAGTGAGTCTGAACTTCGACCTTAGCTGCATGTTAAAAAATTTTGCTTATCATTTCTTGTCGGAAATTACATGCTTATCATTCTTAGTCTAGACACATCTTACTGCATTGATTGCATGAATAGTGTATAGACAAAATTCATATCTTAGCGTATGTATTACTGTAAACTTTGCTTGACATATTCCGTAAATTCCTCCGTAATCTATGAAATCTTTTGTTCTATATATATAGATATTCTAGGTAATTAGAATATCACCCGATAGCCGGAAATCATTTCATATCGAAAAATCCTTTATTCAATCGAACGAAATGGAACTCTCCACTAGTTCAAGTCCCTCGAATTCCGATATGGAGTTTCACTCGAGCTCCGAAAGCAGTATGACCGGAATGGATCAACCAATTAGCCATCATCTATTCTGGATGAATTAGGGATGGGTTCGTAGTCTACTTGGTCATTGGAGACAAGAGGAAGGTGATCCCTTCCATCCACCACATTGCCCTCTTGGCGAAGAACCTGAAGCACTTACCGGATAACCTGTCCGAGACACCATTTTCTCTCTCATTTCCAGAGTGTCTCGTCATGATTATATATTAACTCAAATCTTAGATCTTATTCACCCGCTCGTTCGAACCACCGATCATACCGGTGTAATAGAAGAAGTCACCGAGCTTCACGCTCAAATATTGACTTTGGAGAGTATGGTGTAAAGGTTACAAGCACTAGCAGCATCACCGGCAGCAACTGAAATGTCCCGTTCTTATTGATTAAAAACGTTCCATATTAATTGATTTCGTTGCGAGGTTTTGACCTCTATATGACACATTTTTCAAAGACTGCATTCATTTTTAAAACAAACCATAACCTTTATTTCATAAATAAAGGTTTAAAAAGCTTTACGTAGATTATCAAATAATGATAATCTAAAATATCCTGTTTACACACGACCATTACATAATGGTTTACAATACAAATATGTTACATCGAAATCAGTTTCTTGAATGCAGTTTTTACACAATATCATACAAACATGGACTCCAAATCTTGTCCTTATTTTAGTATGCAACATCGGAAGCTCTTAGTATTCACCTGAGAATAAACATGATTTAAACGTCAACAAAAATGTTGGTGAGTTATAGGTTTAACCTATATATATCAAATCGTAACAATAGACCACAAGATTTCATATTTCAATACACATCCCATACATAGAGATAAAAGTCATTCATATGGTGAACACCTGGTAACCAACATTAACAAGATGCATATATAAGAATATCCCCATCATTCCGGGACACCCTTCGGATATGATATAAATTTCGAAGTACTAAAGCATCCGGTACTTTGGATGGGGTTTGTTAGGCCCAATAGATCTATCTTTAGGATTCGCGTCAATTAGGGTGTCTGTTCCCTAATTCTTAGATTACCGGACTTAATAAAAAGGGGCATATTCGATTTCGATAATTCAACCATAGAATGTAGTTTCACGTACTTGTGTCTATTTTGTAAATCATTTATAAAACCTGCATGTATTCTCATCCCAAAAATATTAGATTTTAAAAGTGGGACTATAACTCACTTTCACAGATTTTTACTTCGTCGGGAAGTAAGACTTGGCCACTGGTTGATTCACGAACCTATAACAATATATACATATATATCAAAGTATGTTCAAAATATATTTACAACACTTTTAATATATTTTGATGTTTTAAGTTTATTAAGTCAGCTGTCCTCGTTAGTAACCTACAACTAGTTGTCCACAGTTAGATGTACAGAAATAAATCGATAAATATTATCTTGAATCAATCCATGACCCAGTGTATACGTATCTCAGTATTGATCACAACTCAAACTATATATATTTTGGAATCAACCTCAACCCTGTATAGCTAACTCCAACATTCACATATAGAGTGTCTATGGTTGTTCCGAAATATATATAGATGTGTCGACATGATAGGTTGAAACATTGTATACGTTTCTATGGTATCTCAAGATTACATAATATACAATACAAGTTGATTAAGTTATGGTTGGAATAGATTTGTTACCAATTTTCACGTAGCTAAAATGAGAAAAATTATCCAATCTTGTTTTACCCATAACTTCTTCATTTTAAATCCGTTTTGAGTGAATCAAATTGCTATAGTTTCATATTGAACTCTATTTTATGAATCTAAACAGAAAAAGTATAGGTTTATAGTCGGAAAAATAAGTTACAAGTCGTTTTTGTAAAGGTAGTCATTTCAGTCTAAAGAACGACGTCTAGATGACCATTTTAGAAAACGTACTTCCACTTTGAGTTTAACCATAATTTTTGGATATAGTTTCATGTTCATAATAAAAATCATTTTCCCAGAATAACAACTTTTAAATCAAAGTTTATCATAGTTTTTAATTAACTAACCCAAAAACAGCCCGCGGTGTTACTACGACGGCGTAAATCCGGTTTTACGGTGTTTTTCGTGTTTCCAGGTTTTAAATCATTAAGTTAGTATATCATATAGATATAGAACATGTGTTTAGTTGATTTTAAAAGTCAAGTTAGAAGGATTAACTTTTATTTGCGAACAAGTTTAGAATTAACTAAACTATGTTCTAGTGATTACAAGTTTAAACCTTCGAATAAGATAACTTTATATGTATGAATCGAATGATGTTATGAACATCATTACTACCTCAAGTTCCTTGGATAAACCTACTAGAAATGAGAAAAATAGATCTAGCTTCAAAGGATCCTTGGATGGCTTGAAAGTTCTTGAAGCAGAATCATGACACGAATACAATTTCAAGTAAGATTTCCACTCGAAATAAGATTGTTATAGTTATAGAAATTGAATTAAAGTTTAAATATGATTATTACCTTGTATTAGAAAGATAACCTACTGTAAGTAACAAAGGTTTCTTGATCTTGGATGATTACTTGGAATGGATTTAGAAAACTTGGAAGTAAACTTGCAATCTTGGAAGTATTCTTGATTTTATGAAACTAGAACTTTTGGAATTTATGAAGAACACTTAGAACTTGAAGATAGAACTTGAGAGAGATCAATTAGATGAAGAAAATTGAAGAATGAAAGTGTTTGTAGGTGTTTTTGGTCGTTGGTGTATGGATTAGATATAAAGGATATGTAATTTTGTTTTCATGTAAATAAGTCATGAATGATTACTCATATTTTTGTAATTTTATGAGATATTTCATGCTAGTTGCCAAATGATGGTTCCCACATGTGTTAGGTGACTCACATGGGCTGCTAAGAGCTGATCATTGGAGTGTATATACCAATAGTACATACATCTAAAAGCTGTGTATTGTACGAGTACGAATACGGGTGCATACGAGTAGAATTGTTGATGAAACTGAACGAGGATGTAATTGTAAGCATTTTTGTTAAGTAGAAGTATTTTGATAAGTGTCTTGAAGTCTTTCAAAAGTGTATGAATACATATTAAAACACTACATGTATATACATTTTAACTGAGTCGTTAAGTCATCGTTAGTCGTTACATGTAAATGTTGTTTTGAAACCTTTAGGTTAACGATCTTGTTGAATGTTTTTAACCCATTATTTATTATAACAAATTAGATGTTAAATTGTTATATTATCATGATATTTAATATATCTTAGTATGATATATATACAGTTAAATGTCGTTACAACGATAATCGCTACATATATGTCTCGTTTCGAAATCATTAAGTTAGTAGTCTTATTTTTACATATGTATTTCATTGTTAATACACTTAATAATATATTTACTTATCATTTAACATAATTAACCAAGTGTATCAATATCTTAATATGATTCATATGTACCTAGTAAGACGTTGTTATAACGATAATCGTTATATATATCGTTTTCGAGTTTCTTAAATTAATAGTCTCATTTTTATGTATATAACTCATTTTTAAAATACCTAATGAGATACATACTTATAATAAAATCATGTTAACTATATATATAACCATATATATGTCATCGTATAGTTTTTACAAGTTTTAACGTTCGTGAATCACCGGTCAACTTGGGTGGTCAATTGTCTATATGAAACCTATTTCAATTAATCAAGTCTTAACAAGTTTGATTACTTAACATGTTGGAAACACTTAATCATGTAAATAACAATTTCATTTAATATATATATAAACATGGAAAAGTTCGGGTCACTACCGTACCTACCCGTTAAATAAATTTCGTCCCGAAATTTTAAGCAATTGGAGGTGTTAACGTATCTTCTGGAAATAAATACGGGTATTTCTTCTTCATCTGATCTTCACGCTACCAGGTGAACTCGGGTCCTCTACGAGCATTCCATCGAACCTTAACAATCGGTATCTTGTTTTGTTTAAGTCTCTTAACCTCACGATCCATTATTTCGACGGGTTCTTCAATGAATTGAAGTTTTTCATTGATTTGGATTTCGTCCAATGGAATAGTGAGATCTTCTTTAGCAAAACATTTCTTCAAATTTGAGACGTGGAAAGTGTTATGTACAGCCGCGAGTTGTTGAGGTAGCTCAAGTTGGTAAGCTACTGATCCGACACGATCTATAATCTTGAATGGTCCAATGTACCTTGGATTTAGTTTCCCCCGTTTACCAAATCGAACAACGCCTTTTCAAGGTGAAACCTTAAGCATGACCATTTCTCCAATTTCAAACTCTATATCTTTTCTTTTACTGTCCGCGTAGCTCTTTTGTCGACTCTGGGCGGTTTTCAATCTTTGTTGAATTTGGATGATTTTCTCGGTAGTTTCTTGTATTATCTCCGGACCCGTAATCTGTCTATCCCCCACTTCACTCCAACAAATCGGAGACCTGCACTTTCTACCATAAAGTGCTTCAAATGGCGCCATCTCAATGCTTGAATGGTAGCTGTTGTTGTAGGAAAATTCTGCTAACGGTAGATGTCGATCCCAACTGTTTTCGAAATCAATAACACAAGCTCGTAGCATGTCTTTAAGCGTTTGTATCGTCCTTTCGCTCTGCCCATCAGTTTGTGGATGATAGGCAGTACTCATGTCTAGACGAGTTCCCAATGCTTGCTGTAATGTCTGCCAGAATCTTGAAATAAATCTGCCATCCCTATCAGAGATAATAGAGATTGGTATTCCATGTCTGGAGACGACTTCCTTCAAATACAGTCGTGCTAACTTCTCCATCTTGTCATCTTCTCTTATTGGCAGGAAGTATGCTGACTTGGTGAGACGATCAACTATTACCCAAATAGTATCATAACCACTTGCAGTCCTTGGCAATTTAGTAATGAAATCCATGGTAATGTTTTTCCCATTTCCATTCCGGGATTTCAGGTTGTTGTAGTAGACCTGATGGTTTCTGATGTTCAGCTTTGACCTTAGAACACATCAAACATTCTCCTACATATTTAGCAATATCGGCTTTCATACCTAGCCACCAAAAATGTTTCTTAAGATCCTTGTACATCTTCCCCGTTCCAGGATGTATTGAGTATTTGGTTTTATGAGCTTCTCTAAGTACCATTTCTCTCATATCTCCAAATTTTGGTACCCAAATTCGTTCAGCCCTATACCGGGTTCCGTCTTCCCGAATATTAAGATGCTTCTCCGATCCTTTGGGTATTTCGTCCTTTAAATTTCCCTCTTTTAAAACACCTTGTTGCGCCTCCTTTATTTGAGTAGTAAGGTTAGTGTGAATCATTATATTCATAGATTTTACTCGAATGGGTTCTCTGTCCTTTCTGCTCAAGGCGTCGGCTACCACATTTGCCTTCCCCGGGTGGTAACGAATCTCAAAGTCGTAATCATTCAATAATTCAATTCACCTACGCTGCCTCATATTCAGTTGTTTCTGATTAAATATATGTTGAAGACTTTTGTGGTCGGTATATATAATACTTTTGACCCCATATAAGTAGTGCCTCCAAGTCTTTAATGCAAAAACAACCGCGCCTAATTCCAAATGCGTCGTATAATTTTGCTCGTGAATCTTCAATTGTCTAGACGCATAAGCAATCACCTTCGTCCGTTGCATTAATACACAACCGAGACCTTGCTTTGATGCGTCACAATAAATCACAAAATCATCATTCCCTTCAGGCAATGACAATATAGGTGCCGTAGTTAGCTTTTTCTTCAATAATTGAAACGCCTTCTCTTGTTCATCCTTCCATTCAAATTTCTTCCCTTTATGCGTTAATGCAGTCAAGGGTTTTGCTATTTTGGAGAAATCTTGGATGAATCTTTTGTAGTAACCAGCCAATCCTAAAAATTGACGTATATGCTTTGGAGTTTTTGGGGTTTCCCACTTTTCAACGGTTTCAATCTTTGCCGGGTCCACCTGGATACCTTCTTTGTTCACTATGTGACCGAGGAATTGAACTTCTTCCAACCAAAATGCACACTTTGAAAACTTAGCGTACAGTTTTTCTTTCCTCAATACTTCTAGCACTTTTCTCAAATGTTCTTCGTGCTTTTGATCATTCTTTGAGTAAATAAGTATGTCATCGATGAAAACAATGACAAACTTGTCAAGATATGGCCCACACACTCGGTTCATAAGGTCCATGAACATAGCTGGTGCGTTAGTCAATCCAAACGGCATAACCATAAACTCGTAATGACCATAACGCGTCCTAAAAGCAGTTTTTGGAATATCATCCTCCTTTACTCGCATTTGATGATATCCAGAACGTAAATTGATCTTCGAATAAACCGACGAGCCTTGTAGTTGATCAAATAAGTCGTTAATTCTCGGCAATGGATAACGATTTTTGATGGTAAGTTTGTTCAACTCTCTGTAGTCAATACACAAGCTAAATGTACCATCCTTCTTCTTGACAAACAAAACAGGAGCTCCCCACGGTGATGTGCTTGGTCGAATGAAACCACGCTCTAAAAGTTCTTGTAATTGGCTTTGCAGTTCTTTCATCTCGCTGGGTGCGAGTCGGTAAGGAGCACGAGCTATTGGTGCAGCTCCTGGTACAAGATCTATTTGAAATTCAACGGATCGATGTGGGGGTAATCCCGGTAATTCTTTCGGAAATACATCGGGAAATTCTTTTGCGACGGGAACATCATTGATGCTCTTTTCTTCAGTTTGTACTTTCTCGACGTGTGCTAGAACAGCATAGCAACCTTTTCTTATTAGTTTTTGTGCCTTCAAATTACTAATAAGATGTAGCTTCATGTTGCCCTTTTCTCCGTACACCATTAAGGGTTCTCCTTCTTCTCGTACAATGCGAATTGCATTTTTATAACATACAATCTCTGCTTTCACCTTCTTCAGCCAGTCCATGCCAACTATTACATCAAAACTCCCTAACTCTACTGGTATCAATTCAATCTTAAATATTTTGCTACCCAGTTTAATTTCTCGATTCCGGCATATATTATCTGCTGAAATTAATTTACCGTTTACTAATTCGAGTAAAAATTTACTATCCAACGGCGTCAATGGACAACTTAATTTAGCACAAAAATCTCTACTCATATAGCTTCTATCCGCACCCGAATCAAATAAAATGTAAGCAGATTTATTGTCAATAAGAAACGTACCCGTAACAAGCTCCGGGTCTTCCTGTGCCTCTGCTGCATTAATATTGAAAACTCTTCCGCGGCCTTGTCCATTCGTGTTCTCCTGGTTCGGGCAATTTCTAATAATGTGGCCCGGTTTTCCACATTTATAACAAACTACATTGGCATAACTTGCTCCGACACTACTTGCTCCGCCATTACTCGTTCCGACACCATTTGTTCCTTTCGTTCTGTTAACCCCTGGTCCGTAGACCTCACACTTCACCGCGCTATGACCATTTCTTTTACACTTGTTGCAAAATTTGGTGCAGAACCCCGAGTGATACTTTTCACACCTTTGGCATAGCTGCTTCTGATTGTTGTTGTTGTTGCAGTTGTTATTGTTGTTGGGATGATTGTTGTAGTTGTTGTTGTTGTTGTTGTTGTTGTTGTTGTTGTTGGGCCGTTTGTTGTAGTTGCGATTGATGTTGCGATTGTTGGGATAATTGTTGCGATTATTGTTGTAATTGCTGTTGTTGTTGTATTGGTGATTCTTATCACCGTTTTCCTCCCACTTTCTTTTGACTTGCTTCACATTGGCCTCTTCAGCCGTATGTTCTTTAATTCTTTCCTCAATCTGGTTCACTAGTTTGTGAGCCATTCTACATGCCTGTTGTATGGAGGCGGGCTCTTGTGAACTTATATCTTCTTGGATTCTTTCCGGTAATCCTTTCACAAACGCGTCGATCTTCTCTTCCTCATCTTCGAATGCTCCTGGACACAATAGGCACAATTCTGTGAATCGTCTTTCGTACGTGGTAATATCAAATCCTTGGGTTCGTAACCCTCTAAGTTATGTCTTGAGCTTATTGACCTCGGTTCTGGGATGGTACTTCTCGTTCATCAAGTGCTTGAATGCTGACCACGGTAGTGCGTACGCATCATCTTGTCCCACTTGCTCTAGATAGGTATTCCACCATGTTAATGCAGAACCTGTGAAGGTATGCGTAGCGTACTTCACTTTGTCCTCTTCAGTACACTTACTTATGGCAAACACCGATTCGACCTTCTCGGTCCACCATTTCAATCCGATCGGTCCTTCGGTTCCATCAAATTCCAAAGGTTTGCAGGCAGTGAATTCTTTGTAGGTGCATCCTACACGATTTCCTGTACTGCTAGATCCAAGGTTATTGTTGGTATGTAGCTCAGCCTGTACTGCGGCTATGTTTGAAGCTAGAAAAGTACGGAATTCCTCTTCATTCATATTCACGGTGTGTCGAGTAGTCGGTGCCATTTCCTTCAAAATAGTCAAATGGAACAAGTTAATCATGCATAATATTAAGAGTAGTTAATAGTATTTCGTAGCATAATATGAACTCATTTATAAAAGCTTTTTCTTCATATTAGCGTTTTATAAGTTTAAATTCGGGTAGTACCTATCCGTTAAGTTCATACTTAGTAGCTAATATACAATTCAACTACTACAATTCTATATGAAAAACTGATTATAATAATATTTCGCGTTCAAACTTTTATACAATATTTTACAAACTTACAATACCGCTTATTTTACATAAAGCATGAAATATAGCACACAATAACTTTGATACAAGATAGTTGTGAAGATAATTCTAGCTAGTACACAAGTCGTTCAGCAAAGGCAATAAAGACACGTAATTCATACGTCCAGAAACAAGTCATGCATTCTGGTTTTACTAGGACTACTTCCCATCCTTGGTCTTGTGGAACATAACCGTTATGGCCGTTGATAAGACAGCGTGTTGTAACGTCGTCAAAGGGACGAGGGTTACGTAATGACCAACAGTCTCGTAATAACCTAAAAACCTCATTTCTTACCCCAATTACTGACTCCGTCACTTGTGGGAACGTTTTGTTTAATAGTTGTAGCCCGATGTTCTTTTTCTCACTTTGGTGAGAAGCGAACATTACTAACCCGTAAGCATAGCATGCTTCTTTATGTTGCATGTTAGCCACTTTTTCTAAATCATGAAGTCCTATATTCGGATACATTGAGTCAAAATAATTTCTTAACCCGTTGCGTAAAATAGCATTTGGGTTCCCCGCAATATATGCGTCAAAGTAAACACATCGTAACTTATGGGTTTCCCAATGTGATATCCCCCATCTTTCAAACGAAAGTCTCTTATAAACCAAGACATTCTTGGAATGTTCTTCGAATGTCTTACAAACTGATTTCACCGTAAATAGTTGTGCCGAAGAATTCTGACCGACTCTAGACAAGATTTCATCAATCATGTCTCCGGGTAGGTCTCTTAAAATATTGGGTTGTCTATCCATTTTGTGTTTTTATACTGTAAAATAGACAAGAGTTAGATTCATAAAAAAAAAAAATACTTATTAATACAAGCAATTTTTACATATATCATAAAGCATAAGCACACTATATTACATATATTACACCACACGAATACAACTATCTTATTCCGACTCGCTCGTTTCTTCTTCTTCGGTTTTGGTTCGTTTTGCCAAGTTTCTAGGGATATATCATGTTCCCCTAATACGAGCTGTCGTTTTCCACAACGGTTTAGAAAAACCTGGTGGTTTAGAGGTTCCCGGGTCATTGTTACAACTTAAGGGCTTCGGGGGTTGACGATACATATAAAGTTCATCGGGGTTGGAATTAGATTTCTCTATTTTTATGCCCTTTCCCTTATTATTTTCTTTTGCCTTTTTAAATTCAGTTGGGGTAATTTCTATAACATCATCGGAATTCTCGTCGGAATCCGATTCATCGGAGAATTGGTAATCCTCCCAATATTTTGCTTCCTTGGCGGAAACACCATTGACCATAATTAACCTTGGTCGGTTGGTTGAGGATTTTCTTTTACTTAACCGTTTTATTATTTCCCCCACCGGTTCTATTTCCTCCTCCGATTCCTCCTCTTCCGGTTCTGATTCTTCTTCCGGTTCTGATTCTTCTTCCGGTTCTTCTTCCGGAACTTGTGAATCAGTCCAATATATATTCGACTCTTCGTTATTATTAGGTGAGTCAATGGAATTTGTGCTAGAGGTAGACATCTATCACACAATATCAAACATGTTAAGAGATTAATATATCACATAATATATACATGTTAATAATATATAGTTTCCAACAAAAATGTTAAGCAATCATTTGTAAAGAAAACACGGTCGAAGTCCAGACTCACTAATGCATCCTAACAAACTCGATAAGACACACTAATGCAAATTTTCTGGTTCTCTAAGACCAACGCTCGGATACCAACTGAAATGTCCCGTTCTTATTGATTAAAAACGTTCCATATTAATTGATTTCGTTGCGAGGTTTTGACCTCTATATGAGACATTTTTCAAAGACTGCATTCATTTTTAAAACAAACCATAACCTTTATTTCATAAATAAAGGTTTAAAAAGCTTTACGTAGATTATCAAATAATGATAATCTAAAATATCCTGTTTACACACGACCATTACATAATGGTTTACAATACAAATATGTTACATCGAAATCAGTTTCTTGAATGCAGTTTTTACACAATATCATACAAACATGGACTCCAAATCTTGTCCTTATTTTAGTATGCAACAGCGGAAGCTCTTAGTATTCACCTGAGAATAAACATGCTTTAAACGTCAACAAAAATGTTGGTGAGTTATAGGTTTAACCTATATATATCAAATCGTAACAATAGACCACAAGATTTCATATTTCAATACACATCCCATACATAGAGATAAAAGTCATTCATATGGTGAACACCTGGTAACCGACATTAACAAGATGCATATATAAGAATATCCCCATCATTCCAGGACACCCTTCGGATATGATATAAATTTTGAAGTACTAAAGCATCCGGTACTTTGGATGGGGTTTGTTAGGCCCAATAGATCTATCTTTAGGATTCGCGTCAATTAGGGTGTCTGTTCCCTAATTCTTAGATTACCAGACTTAATAAAAAGAGGCATATTCGATTTCAATAATTCAACCATAGAATGTAGTTTCATGTACTTGTGTCTATTTTGTAAATCATTTATAAGACCTGCATGTATTCTCATCCCAAAAATATCAGATTTTAAAAGTGGGACTATAACTCACTTTCACAGATTTTTACTTCGTCGGGAAGTAAGACTTGGCCACTGGTTGATTCACGAACCTATAACAATATATACATATATATCAAAGTATGTTCAAAATATATTTACGACACTTTTAATATATTTTGATGTTTTAAGTTTATTAAGTCAGCTGTCCTCGTTAGTAACCTACAACTAGTTGTCCACAGTTAGATGTACAGAAATAAATCGATAAATATTATCTTGAATCAATCCACGACCCAGTGTATACGTATCTCAGTATTGATCACAACTCGAACTATATATATTTTGGAATAAACCTCAACCCTGTATAGCTAACTCCAACATTCACATATAGAGTGTCTATGGTTGTTCCGAAATATATATAGATGTGTCGACATGATAGGTCGAAACATTGTATACGTGTCTATGGTATCTCAAGATTACATAATATACAATACAAGTTGATTAAGTTATGGTTGGAATAGATTTGTTACCAATTTTCACGTAGCTAAAATGAGAAAAATTATCCAATCTTGTTTTACCCATAATTTCTTCATTTTAAATCCGTTTTGAGTGAATCAAATTGCTATGGTTTCATATTGAACTCTATTTTATGAATCTAAACAGAAAAAGTATAGGTTTATAGTCGGAAAAATAAGTTACAAGTCATTTTTGTAAAGGTAGTCATTTCAGTCTAAAGAACGACGTCTAGATGACCATTTTAGAAAACATACTTCCACTTTGAGTTTAACCATAATTTTTGGATATAGTTTCATGTTCATAATAAAAATCATTTTCCCATAATAACAACTTTTAAATCAAAGTTTATCATAGTTTTTAATTAACTAACCCAAAACAGCCCGCGGTGTTACTACGACGGCGTAAATCCAGTTTTACGGTGTTTTTCGTGTTTCCAGGTTTTAAATCATTAAGTTAGTATATCATATAGATATAGAACATGTGTTTAGTTGATTTTAAAAGTCAATTTAGAAGGATTAACTTTTATTTGCGAACAAGTTTAGAATTAACTAAACTATGTTCTAGTGATTACAAGTTTAAACCTTCGAATAAGATAACTTTATATGTATGAATCGAATGATGTTATGAACATCATTACTACCTCAAGTTCCTTGGATAAACCTACTGGAAATGAGAAAAATAGATCTAGCTTCAAAGGATCCTTGGATGGCTTGAAAGTTCTTGAAGCAGAATCATGACACGAAAACAATTTCAAGTAAGATTTCCACTCGAAATAAGATTGTTATAGTTATAGAAATTGAATTAAAGTTTGAATATGATTATTACCTTGTATTAGAAACATAGCCTACTGTAAGTAACAAAGGTTTCTTGATCTTGGATGATTACTTGGAATGGATTTAGAAAACTTGGAAGTAAACTTGCAATCTTGGAAGTATTCTTGATTTTATGAAACTAGAACTTTTGGAATTTATGAAGAACACTTAGAACTTGAAGATAGAACTTGAGAGAGATCAATTAGATGAAGAAAATTGAAGAATGAAAGTGTTTGTAGGTGTTTTTGGTCGTTGGTGTATGGATTAGATATAAAGGATATGTAATTTTGTTTTCATGTAAATAAGTCATGAATGATTACTCATATTTTTGTAATTTTATGAGATATTTCATGCTAGTTGCCAAATGATGGTTCCCACATGTGTTAGGTGACTCACATGGGCTGCTAAGATCTGATCATTGGAGTGTATATACCAATAGTACATACATCTAAAAGCTGTGTATTGTACGAGTACGAATACGGGTGCATACGAGTAGAATTGTTGATGAAACTGAACGAAGATGTAATTGTAAGCATTTTTTTTAAGTAGAAGTATTTTGATAAGTGTCTTGAAGTCTTTCAAAAGTGTATGAATACATATTAAAACACTACATGTATATACATTTTAACTGAGTCGTTAAGTCATCGTTAGTCGTTACATGTAAATGTTGTTTTGAAACCTTTAGGTTAACGATCTTGTTGAATGTTTTTAACCCATTGTTTATTATAACAAATTAGATGTTAAATTGTTATATTATCATGATATTATGATATTTAATATATCTTAGTATGATATATATACAGTTAAATGTCGTTACAACGATAATCGTTACATATATGTCTCGTTTCGAAATCATTAAGTTAGTAGTCTTATTTTTACATATGTATTTCATTGTTAATACACTTAATAATATATTTACTTATCATTTAACATAATTAACCAAGTGTATCAATATCTTAATATGATTCATATGTACCTAGTAAGACGTTGTTATAACGATAATCGTTATATATATCGTTTTCGAGTTTCTTAAATTAATAGTCTCATTTTTATGTATATAACTCATTGGTAAAATACCTAATGAGATACATACTTATAATAAAATCATGTTAACTATATATATAACCATATATATGTCATCGTATAGTTTTTTACAAGTTTTAACGTTCGTGAATCACCGGTCAACTTGGGTGGTCAATTGTCTATATGAAACCTATTTCAATTAATCAAGTCTTAACAAGTTTGATTGCTTAACATGTTGGAAACACTTAATCATGTAAATAACAATTTCATTTAATATATATATAAACATGGAAAAGTTCGGGTCACTACAGCAACAGTACCACCATCAGCAACACCAACAGTACCATCACCACCACCAACAACAACATCCGCATCCCACACCTCAACATCACAAACGGTACCTCAAGCATCAATGTCACACACACCATAGATATCAAGGAATACCAGCAACATCTGTAACACTACAAGCTCTACCAGTTACATAACCACAAACGATATAAACACCACAATCACCTATGGATATATTGAAATAATGAGTTATGAAGTATTAACTCATTATTTCCAAAGAATTTATATATTATATAAATTTTGGAAACACAATATATCTTTTCGTATTAAGCTATTATGTATGAATTGAAAAAGGGGTAGATACTACTCAGTTAATTCATATTCATATGATTAATATGCTACAATGTACATCCTTCGTTAGCAACTTAACAATCATTAATTACAATCTCTGTTTCAAATTCAATGGATTCCATTTCATAATAAACTAAGTATATTATTCAATTACATATTTGATTTTACACCTTCGATATACTCGAAACTTTCTAGACAACATCATTCGTACCTTGCGAAGTTCACAAGAATCCCACGAACACCAACATTATTCACTGAGTAAATATCAATAAAAATGAATAATGAAGTATTGGTTCATAATTTCATTTACATTGAAGTGATAATCCATGAAGATTAAGAAATTTCTAAAGTTTTAGAGATTATTCATTTCTAGTTTTAGCTGAAATTCAAATGAGCTTAATGTGATATTAATTCATTAAATCTGTAATACATCTGAAGAAAATATACACATATTTTCATAAAAACTGTAATAAAATTCTATTGTACAAAATAGTACTTGTGAATTTTTTTAACGGGTAGGTAATACCCGAGAGATATATAAATTCACAATTAATATGTCACATTCTTCGATTCTGATTCAACAATCATCAACTATACTCACTACCTTCACAACGATGCACATTCTTTCATAGAAATCAAAACAACCATACTCATTCAAATCTAATTACATATTCTGATTTTGAAATCTCAGAATTCAATTCGAGATATAATCGAAATCATCACTCTTAGATTCTTACATCTTTCAAAACTATACTTTGACTTCAAAACTGTACTAGAACATCATTTCTATTCATGGAATACATAAAAATATTTGTATCATTCAAAATCCTAGAACATCATATGTATATTAATAATTACAATCTGTGTTCAAACCCTTTGAAATTCCTGAAGACACTCGAGATGATGATCCAACCACACATTACCCGCAGTCTTGTACCTGAAAAACCCTCGAAACTAAAGTCATAGTTTAACATGTATCCGTGTCAGATCCTTTGGCATTTATTAGCTAAAATAACTTTTCAATCTCTTTTCAAAATAGACAGTTTTGTCACAGCTCCAACAAATCACCTTCAATTGTTCATCGAATAAGTCTTATTATAACGATTACCCCTTCATCATTGTTACCGGGGAACCTTTCATATCTCGCCATATTAGCAGTAAACTTATCAACAACTTCATTGATCTTTAAGCCTCTCCGAAAAATCACGATACTTATTCATTGAAACTTTATCAAGTACTCATCTACAACTTGTAACAATAATTGTCATACCAACTACTAGGAATTAGCAATCAGTATTTTGAATTTCGCAGCAATTTTACGCCAACAGTTATATATATATACATATAACGTCTACCTCCAAGACTTACAGACTTCGAATGTGAAGTTTCTGAAAAACACCCTAAACTGCGAACTAGTTCTCCGAATTTTGGAAAAATGCTAATGAAGCAGCAAAAACTGTAAACGACCTTAACAGTCAAAAGTTTGATGATAAAGAATAGTACGTTGGCAAAGCTCAGAAAAAGAGAAGGTTTGGAACTGGAAAATGGATTGAGCAAATTATGAAGGAGGCTGTGGACAAATCACAAAAACGAAATCTACCTTCAAAGAATCCAAATGATTCAGTGTCTGCTGAAATCCTTAGCAAATACCTTGCTCCTTACTCTAAAACCCTTGCGGACAATATTCTTCATCATCCTCTTATCTTAAATATTATAAGATATCATCATATCTTCCATTATAAATATCCTCCATATTTCTGAAGATATTTTCATAACCATTCTTATCTGAAATCATTTATCCCCTCGCGTTATCTGTAGCACATCATAAAGGAAACTGTTTTAGTTTCTAAACATCTGAAACCTCTGAGTGTAAAGTATGAATGTTTTTGAAGTAATGTTGGGAACTGAAGCATGAGTTAGTATAATATAATGACACTTGATCAACGTAATTATATTACAGTAAGTCATGCTGAGTTTCTAATGGGACATGACGATTCACAGACCATACCGTCATCATGTGCCATGTTACACGACTCTGGTATTCTATTTAACCTCTAAAAATATCAAGAAAATATTTTCTTGATGATTCAGTCTTTTCCGGATATTCTGGTAATTTGACAAATCAAGATTTTGCCATTACAATTTCTTTCTTAGAACATTAATTATGTTCATTCCGAAATTCATACCTACGAATTCTGGACCATTATTTGCTTCATTTAAAGTCGGGAAGTGAAAACAAAAGAATGAATCTCCGAAATAGAAATGGGGATATAAATCGCAGCAAATAGGAGAGAACATTAACTGTGGATGACAATGATTATAGAAGACAGAAGCAGGGACTTTGAAATATAAGGGAAGATATAAAGCCCAACAACAACTCGGAAATTACAAACCGTGTATATCGATGCATATAGCAATATAAAGACACGGGATGACTAAAAACACTATAAAACCAAGAGTATAGTAGAAGTAAATAGATTCTTCCAGCGACAGATGAAAAAGAAGAATGACATATATGAAGTTTAGGAGTATATCAAGAATCAGCACTGGATGGAGCATATTGAAGAATACTTTAAAGTATGAGATGAGAGAGAAAGAATAGAAGGTGTGAGTTGTAAGGAAACGAAGGGGGTGGATTTATAGTAAAATATCTGACATAGCAATCAAAACAGATGATCGCATTTAAAGCAGATCCTAATTCCCTTGATTACCGAAGAATCAAATCTTATTACGAAGATTTTCTCCAAATCTCTTGAACTTGGAAATTAATTCTATCTACGTCAAGAGATATGACGAATCTACACATACTCATTTCACTCTTTTGTGGTAGCTTCACTCGTACTCTTCACATAAACACATTGTCTTATCCATATTACTTAATGACAATAAAACTCTAATTTCCAACTCATAAGAGTCATGAAAACATACTTATTATCAGCCATGACCATCCCAATCAAATTTCGGGACGAAATTTCTTTAACGGGTAGGTACTGTGACAACCCGGAAATTTCCGACCAAATTTAAACTTGATCTTTATATATTTCCGACACGATAAGCAAAGTCTGTAATGTTGAAATCTCAAAAACTTTGAACTGTGTTCATGTATTCATTTACCCATCAACTGTTCTTGACGATTCACGAACAATTATGTGTAAAACGACCCGGATTTTTCCGTTAATATATATGAGATTAATATTTACACAATTAAATGTTTCCAGCATGTTAAGCAATCAAACTTGTTAAGACTTGATTAATTGAAACGAAATTTATGTAAACGTTTGACCACCCAGTTTGACCGATGATTCACGAACGTCATAACTTGCATTAATATATGTGTGTGTGTGTATATATATATATATATATATATATATATATATAACTTGAAAATATGATAATTAAATATCTCATTAAGTATATTAACAAAGTATTATATATATATATATATATATATATATTCATACTACTAATTTAAAGAGTTTGTGAACAATATATATGTTACTATTTAAACGACGTAATTAACTTATGTTAAAATATATTTACATATAATGTATTACGAGTGTAAATACATCCTTACAAGTATGGAATACACTTTATAATATAACAATACATATAAAGGATAGCTATACTCGTATTTTCGTTCAATTTCCTCAAGAATTCTACTCGCATTCATACGGTATTTTTTTTTACCCGTATTATACACAGCTTCTAGAAGTATTTACTATTGGTATATACCAATAGAAATCTGCAATTATTTTTGTAATATGTTATCCATGACCTAATCAATTTAATATGTCATCCATGACTTAATACATATTAACTTATACTAGATATTTTCACTAAAAAACAAATTTTCAAGCCTATAAATAAGTACCATTTCTAACTCATTTTTACACATTCATTTTCCAAATTTTACTTCCAATTTTCACACACACTTGCAAGAAATCTCTCAAGTTTTGTTCTACTACTTCTTTCCAGCAACTTTACATTCTAAACTTGAGGTAAAAACTCTACTTCAACTCTTGTTCAATTCATATGTTTATAGCTATCTATATAAGAGTTTATAAACTAGAACATAGTTTAGTTGATTCTAAACTTGTTTGAAGAACTAATCTAATATTTCTAACTCAACTCTAATAACACTTATTTATATGTATTATGATGTTATATTAAGTTAATATAAGAACTTATAACTTGTACATATGAAGAACACCTTGAAACTTAACATATATCGTTTAATCTTCATTCGGTAAAAAGCGGGCTGTTTTGGGTTGGGAATTAAAAACCTATTTTAGACTTTGAGTTCGAGGCTAAGACTTTGTAAATATGTTAATATATGTAAATAAGACTTCCAGTATTTTTTTCATGATTTTAGACAAAGTGGAAGTATTTTATCAAAAATTATATATTGGGTGGGTGCCGGAATTCTTCCAAATCTATCCACCGGCACAAAAAGAGGGTAAAACTCTGAATATTAATGCATGTACTGACTTTTCGAATTGTTTTTGAAAAATTAACTTCTTAAGGAATCCGTAGCAATTTGATTCACTTTAAATGGAGTTGTAATGAATATTTGGCGAGCAAAACAAAATCTGCTAAAATTAACGTTGTATGGACGAAATTTATATTATAAAATCTATACTAACCATATCTTAGCTAACTTTTCTTGTATTGTACATGTATTCTAACATGTCATGGTTACACAATACGTTAGATAAATCAAAAGACACCACATACACAATACGTGTAACTACAATAGTGGTATTGTGGGTCATGATTGATTCTTATACAATACGTGTATACTATGTCTTGATTATTTCAAGGTGATGTATCGATCTATATATTTACTATTAACTGTGGACTACTAACCGTGGACTACTAATTATGGACTACTAATGTTGGACTGCTAACTTGACAACTTAAAACACGTGATTGAAAGTATGAACTTAAACAATCACACGTGATTGAAAATATAAACTTAAACAATCACACGTGATTGAAAGTATGAACTTAAACAATCACATGTGATTGAAGATATGATATGAACTTGCTATATTAATTTTGTTCACATGTATTATTATCTGAATCGTTATTATTGTTATAGGTTCATGAATCCAAGGACGACGACCATATTTTTAATAAGTTGAAAACTTATTATTAATATACTTTTACTACCGTGAGTATATAGTCTCATTTTTAAACTCTAAAAATATTTTGGGATGAGAATACATGCATTTTATGTTTTATGCCATGGACACAAGTACTTGAAATATATTCTACGTTGAGTTGTACCACCTTGCATATCTTCCCTAATAGCTTGGTAACTAATATTTACATGTTGTAAGAACATGTAAGCGCGAATCCTATTGATAGATCTATTGGGTTTGAAAACCCCCAACCGAGCTAGTCGCTCTAGTATCGTAAACGGTTGCATAGTACTTCGTTTTTACTACACTTGGTACAGTGTAGGGAGATTTCATAATAAAGGGAATATGCCACATTAATGGTTAAGTATGGTTACCGAAGCGCTCAACAACTTATAGAATATCTTTATTGAAATATTTATAACTATGAAATCTTGTGGTCTATATTTATATCGATGCTAACTTTAAACCTATATATCTCACCAACCTTTGTGTTGACTGTTTAAGCATGTTTATTCTTAGGTCCTTAAGAAAGTATTTCGCTGTTGCATAATCTGAGCAAGCTGTACATGGAGTCTCGTACTTTTAGTTAAATAAAGTGTTGCATTCAATAAAACCTTTATCATGTATTATATTTGACTGTTATGTCAAGTGTGTAGTATTTGAAAACCAATGTATTATGGGGATTATTCATTAAATAATCGCCCAATTGTTTAAAACATGCATTATGTATAATAATGGTGTGCTTTTTATGATACGAATGCAATATTTTCTAAAACGTATCATATAGAGGTCAAATACCTCGCTACGGGACCAATGAATAACGTACTGCATTTATAGTAATATGGACGGGTCATTTCAATACTTCTCCAGCCGCTCGCTATAATAGCTTGATTCCCGGGTGGCTCGCACCCTGGATTTTTAGGTTACACGGTTATGCCTAGGGCTGTAAATGAGCCGAGCTACTCGCGAGCTACTTGAACATCACTTGAAGCACGTTTAGTGAACGAGCCCGAACTCGAGCTTCATATCTCGAGCTCAAACAAGTTCGCGAGCCTAAACGAGGTTTTCATTTATATACAAAAAATATTAACTTTTAAATAATTTAATATATAGTTATATAATAATAATAATTATATATTAATAATAGTTGAATGAATAATATTATCTTATTATATGTTAATAAAATAAAAATTACAAAAACAATGAATTTGAAATATAAAAAAATTTAAATAATATGAAGAAAAAAAAGATTATATAAATAACGAGTCGAGTTCGAGCCGAGCTCGAGCTTAAACTATTAGGCTCAAATCGATCTGAGTTCGAGCTCGAGCTCTATGAAATTTAAACGATCCGAACTCGAGCCTAATCAAGCTCGGGCTCGGCTTGGCTCGTTTACAAACTTAGAGCATAAGGTGTCGTTCGGTGTCCATTTACAGTGTCTTCAAAAGACACTGAAATTGAATGACGAGAGAGAAACATGAGATGTTGTTCAGTGTTCATTCCCAGCGTCTATTTTAATTATATTATTTTTTATTCATTTTTAATTATAAACTAGCTTAAGACCCGCAAGATTTACTGGTTTCGGCAATAAAATTACAAATGTAATATATTATGTATAAGCACCAAATCGGAAAAAGTTGCGTATAAGAACCAAATCAATGCAAACCATGAAGTTGAACAAAATTGTAGATATAAATTAAGAATTATATAAAGACTGAATATACATAAAGTTCAAACGATTAAATCAAAAAGATACTTGATAGCACCACGTCGGATATTTAGTTATAGTATGCGTTTTTGATAAAAACCATTATCATGTATCTAAATATTTTTCTAATGAGTTTTTCATAGATTAGTTAATGCAATCAATCATTTGAAGTAGTCATTTGGTGTCAACATTGAAGTAGACAATTGTTTGAAGTAGTTATTTAGTGTCAAGATTTAGTGCACGCCAATGATCTCTCTAATGCCTGGATATGTAAATGTATATTTGATAAATCTTATGAATCTTCTCTAAAATATTTGCACACAATTGATCGGTATGAAAAAAAAAAATCATAATTGTCATGACCGATACAAGAGAAAATGAAAAATTAAATGGCTCATGCACGCCCTCAGACGGATCATTCGCAATATTCAGTATACCACTGATCTCGACTTACAGTTATACGCATCTTCTCCCACTACTTTAGTTGCCTACTCTGATGCTGATTGGGCCGGCTACGCAACTACCAGACACTCTACCTTTGATTACCGTGTTTTTTCTCGGCGATAACCTTCCCTCATGGACGTCAAAGCGGCAACTCACGCCCTATCGCTCCAGTGTCGAAGCAGGGCTATGTGGGGTTGCCAATGTCGTTGCAGAGACTTGTTGGATCCGTAACATTCTTCGCGAACTCCATTGTCCTATAACTTCTGATACCTTAGTATACTGTGATAATATTAGCTCGGTCTACCTTTCCTCTAACCCAGTTCAGCATAAGCGGGCCAAGCACGTTGAGATTGACATTCACTTTGTTCGCGACCTCGTTGCTTAGGGACAGATACTGGTCCTTCACATGACATCCATATAACAGTTTGCAGATATCTTCACGAAAGGTCTTCTGTATGCTTTGTTTGATGAGTTCAGATCCAGTTTGAGCGTCCACAGCACTCCCGCTCCAATTGCGGGGGGATGTTAGACTATATTACTCTTGGCCCATTTATTACTTGTATTCGACTTAGACCATTTGTATTTATTAAGTCTCTGCCATGCGTCTGTATTTATATTGGGTAATATGTATGCTACATCGACCGATCAATAACAATGAATGATATGTATTCCAACATTGTAGGACCATTTTAGCCCAATTATAAGTTCACGAGTTCTTTAGTACTCTAAAACCAGTTGCTGATTGAGGAAGATTCCTCGATGTTTCTTTCTAACTTTCAATGTGGGATGGTTTAAAATGCATGTATGTCTAGAATCTCTCCTACAATATACGAGCATCATCTAACTCTGTTGAAAACTGATATGTCATCATGACTGACGATTACTAGTGTACATACATAAACTCATGTATTATTGGGAGAGAGGTGATTCTCACACACCACTTTTTGATCCATTCACACATTTGTCCCATAAATTCACAATGATGCCCATAAATTAATCTAGGGAATTGAACCTATATTATTATTTTAAGTATAATATAATTAAGGATATAATAATGAATTAAGTGTGAATAGATCAAAAAATGGTGTGTGAGTATCACATTCCTTATTGTAAACATACTTTGGGCTCATTTTAAAAAAAGGTTCATTATCTTACCATGAAGCTAACAAACAAAACATAAGCCCATAAAACTCACCTATAGACCCATTTATGCCCCAAATTATAAGTTACCATTTCATCATCTAACTTCTAGGGTTTCTTTTGTGGTAGAATTAACGGGGCAGCAATCAACCAGATTTTTCGCCATGGGAAGAAGTATGTCCTTCTGTCTATTCACTCTAAATTTTCTCGTAATTGTTATTAGTATCTCAATTGATTATAATTTTTGTTAATTAGTTTATAAAATGTTTAATTATGTGTTGTATAGAGATATTAGGTGGTGAATTGTTCTATTATTACTCTTTTTTTTTTTTTGAAATATATACTCAATTATTACTGCTAGTTGAAGTACATTGCTGAACTATTATACTGTTGTTGTTTTGCCTTATTAAAGTTAACGTAATTTTTAGTAATTTGAATTTATGGAATTAGCTAGTGTTTAGGATATACCGACAGATTATATTGTTAAAATGTTCAATGAGCTATAGGTTTCATTTATCAGTAGTCTATTTCTATTTATAGTAATATATGATACTTTCAGGGCCGTCTCATTATTTTTGATGGCCCTGTTCGATACGTAAACATGGGCCCTTATTATTTAGATTAAAGGTGGAGTTTTTCAGGAGCGAGGAGGGGCTGCGGCGCTGTCCAATAAATATTGTTATACTGACATAATAAATAATCATAAGTAGTAGTGCCTGAATTGTAAGTTTATGACGATGATTCAAAGCAATCCAATCGGAGGCAAGTAGGCAACGAGCGAACGAACTTGTTACTATACTGTTTTAAATTTAGATAATAGAAATAGATTTTATTTTTTAAATCAATAAAACAAATATAAAAAATATCAATAAATAAATATAAGTATAAAAATAAAAATAATTATAATTATATAACAAGAACAAGAAAAGTAATTAAAGTAATACTCCGTACCTTTTACTATTGAATGACGGAGACATGGACCGATCAGTGGTCAACGTAGGTTTCGAGGCGGAAGAAGGTTAGTATTGAATTGACAAGTTGAGGCATTCACGGAACTCGTAGCGGTAATCTATTTTATTTCATAAAACTTTAATAATTAAATAGAAACTGGACCTAGATACAGCTTATTGGACTTTTATTTTTGGGCCCCAAATGGATATGGGCCCTGTGCAGTGGAACGGGCTGCACAGCCCAATATCCGGGCCTGGATACTTTATATGATTGATGATTGATCTTAATGTGTCACATTATTTGTAAATTATGCATTGCCAAGCAGCTAGTATATTTTTTAGTAATGTGAATTTAGGAATTTAGCTGGTGCTTTACTATGCCTGTTACATAATTGTAGTTGTATTCGATTTTAATAATGTATAATCGCAGTCCTCATCACATTCGTTACAAAGTACTAATAATAGTTGTTTTTATGATGCAGGACCAGCTCGGTGTTATCGTCAGATCAAAAACAAACCATATCCAAAATCCCGATACTGTCGTGGTGTACCCGATCCCAAAATCCGAATCTACGATGTCGGGATGAAGAAAAAAGGCGTCGACGAGTTCCCGTTTTGCGTGCATTTAGTCAGTTGGGAAAAAGAAAATGTGTCTAGTGAAGCACTCGAAGCTGCACGTATTGCATGCAACAAGTACATGACTAAATTTGCTGGAAAAGATGCTTTTCATTTGCGGGTCCGGGTTCACCCGTTTCATGTGCTTCGTATTAACAAGATGTTGTCGTGTGCTGGGGCTGATAGGCTTCAAACTGGTATGCGAGGTGCGTTTGGTAAACCGCAAGGTGTGTGTGCTCGTGTTAGTATTGGTCAGGTTCTTTTATCGGTTAGATGTAAAGATGGGAATAGTCAACATGCTCAAGAGGCACTTCGTCGTGCTAAATTTAAGTTTCCCGGTCGTCAAAAGATTATTGTCAGTAGGAAATGGTATGACTACTCTATTTTATTTGATTTTTTGCAAAATGCTTTATTTTGTTGTTTGTAGATAAATGAAAAGGTTTATAATATTTTTGGTTGTTAATTGTAGGGGGTTTACTAAGTTCAGCCGTACTGACTATCTCCAGTGGAAGTCTGAGAACCGTATTATGAATGATGGTGTTAATGCTAAGGTATTATAACTATTTGTTTCAATATATAATACCTGTTTGAGTTAACATTTCTTAACATATATACTTATTTAGTTTGTATGTAACTCACACATATGAAGTTGATTGTGTGTTGTAACATTTTATATCTGTGTATCATCTAAATCACAAATGTGAAATTGTATGTCTTAAACGTTTTGTCTCTGCGTATCATCTAGACTCACTATTGATTGAAGAAGGTTACATTTTTAGTTCTGAAAAATTTGATGTTTTTACAGTTAGGCAAATTGTTAATCTGTCCTCTTGTTTTGATTTTCGTTTATTTAGTCTTTTTTATAATTAAAAGGTTATTATTATTACATTATATTCTAAAGATTGTTTGCTGACAAATGTTAATCGTGTAATTTTGAAATGCAGCTTCTTGGATGTCACGGACCCCTTGCAAATCGCCAACCTGGAAGAGCTTTCCTAGACGCTGTTGCATAAGTTCGTTTAAAAAAATCATACGCTTTTTCTTGTTTGCAAGAATGACATTCGTTGCGTTTTCTTTCTTCTTTGTATTTGTGCTACTGCGTTGTACTGAAAGAATACAATTTGTTTTGAACTTAAATGCACACCATTTAAAAACCTAGACGATTCCTTACATTAACGATATGTTATAATATAGTTTTTGGAACGACACTTAGTACAATGATAACATTCAGAAAGAAAAAATCTAGACGATTTAAAGGTTTTAAATATCAGCCCAACTGGCAGCTCCAAACATTACGATGCATATGAAATGAATATTATCAGTTGTAACTCGAATGCAAGTTGAGGTGTTACCCAGGCTTGTAGTACTACAGAAACAATCCATTTCTTTATATTTTTAATGTTGTAAAATGTAAAACTTGCGATCCGTGCAAAGCTACTCTGTTCAAATATATCCCCATGAATTGGCAATAGACTCTCAACATGAATAATCAAAGGCTTGACAAGTTAATAGGTTAAGTCTCAACATGCATTTTGGGGGTAAAATTTTCGGTTTTTTAAGCGGTTCTCCAACTGAAGAAGGAACGATGAGAAGTAGGTGGAGACAAGGAGATCTCTTCTTCATTGTTTATCATGGTGACGGAAGTATTGAGTAAGATTTTCTAACGACTTGAAAAATGCGTGTTAAAGGGAATTCAAGTCAGTTCCGATGTTTAAATCAACCAATCCCAATTTGCGGACGACACTATTATCTTTGCATTCCCTTCGGATCAAGAGTTACTTCGCTTAAAAAGTCTACTTCAACATTTCTTTCAAGTATCCGGTCTTCAAACGAATCCGGCTAAAACAATGCTTTATGGTGTTCGTGTGTCTAGAGCCCATCATGTAAAGTCCGCCACGATTTTTGATTGCAAAGTGGGTTCTTTCAACTCTATGGAATATTTGGGCATTCCTTTGGGGATCAAGATTGACCGAATTGCTATGTGGATCCGATTATTAAAAAATTGAAAACAAAGTTAGTCGGGTGGAATTTTGTCACTTGGTGGAAGGATTGTAATGATGAAAACTACAAAACGCTGATTCAATAGGTGAAATTCTTGGCGCTCAACGTTGGAAATGGGGTGTAGGAAACGGTGAACGCATCTCTTTTTGGCATGATTGTTGGGTGGGGAGTGATACTTTAGACTTACTGTTCCCTTCATTATATTTTTATATTTTTTTGAAAAGCAAGCATGTATTATTGATAACAAAATAGAAACAATGGTGAGCCTTAACAACCAAAAGGACACACCAAACACAAAAATGTAATTACATACTCGATATAATTAGGTTGCGAAGATAGCAAACCCGCACGACATTATGGATTAAACTAGTCTAAGATACATACTAGGATCATTTAGCCAAGTAAGCCAATCAAGACGACGCCCTTTTGATCTTTTTGAAATCCATTCAAAAGATTTGATTTGAATTTCATTCAATCCGACCGAAGAGACCCATTTTTTTTCTCGAAAAATCATGTTGTTCCTATTCTTCCAAATTAAGTATGAGCAGACCCATTCGACGGCTTGCCATAACTTTTTACCAAAATTTGAAGTAGAACTCGGACAGTTACTGCGACAGATTTCGTTTAAGCTTAAATTCGACATATTACCAAATCCCCACCACGCAAAGACCTTATCCCAAACCTCCATAGCTTCTTTGCAAAAGACTAAAGAGTGGGATGCGGTCTCCAAATCATCATCGCACATCGGACATCTTACGGAGTGAAGATCTATCCCTCGATTATCAAGCTCCACCCTAACCGGAATACGACCTTGAACCGCACGCCACACGAACACTTCTAGTTTCTTTGGAACAAAATTATTTCTCATTGTCTCACAATTAAGATTATTGATTTCAAATGCTTTTTCCTCAATAAGACCAGTGAGTTTTTCAACTGTTAGTTGCCCATCATTTGCAAAAGACCATTTCCATGAATCCTTTTATGTACCATCAAAGTTAAAATTGGAAATAAGTGACAATAGTGCATCGAATTCACCTTTTGTTCTACCATACGGAGCCCGTAACCATTCCCAATTAAACATCAACGTTTTTGACTTCATGTTGACTTGATCGCATAACAGCACATCCTTCTTTGCTTCTAACCGATATAACCTTGGGAACAACAGCTTTAGTTTTTCTCCCCCGACCCAAGTTTCGTCCCAAAAAAGTGTTGAAGAACCATCTCCAATTGATTTGATGAAGGACTCTTTAAAGTTTATGTTCATATCTTCAATCTCGTGACCTGCCATAACAATATTACGCCAAGTGCTTGGTGTTGAAGAGCGAAGTGATTCGCTATCCAACCCCAAAGCACCACATGAACCGTAGATGCTTCGAATAATTTTGACCCAAAGTGACTCGGTTTCGGTTTTAAACCTCCACCACCATTTTCCCAATAAAGCAAGGTTTTTATGTTTTAAAAGCCCAATATTTAACCCGCCCAAATTATAAGGTGAAACGACACGATCCCATTTGCCCCAAGAAATTTTGGAACCCGAACCCGACCCGCCCCAAAAAAACGCTCACCTCACACTCTCAAGTGATTTAAGGATACAGTTCGGGGCACGAAAAATCGAGAAGTAATACGACGGTAGACTATTAAGAACCGATTTGATAAGAACCAATCTTCCACCAAATGACATCGATCGCATTTTCCAATTTGAGAGTCGCGTTTTTACTTTATCAATAACCGGAATCCAACATTTCTTTTTGCTCATGTTTGCACCAATAGGCATCCCGAGATATGTGAACGGAAATGACCCCACTTGGCAACCAAATCGATTTGCCATACGGTTAACCTCATCTTGACTCACGCCTATACCATAGATACAACTTTTATGGAAGTTAACTTTCAACCCCGATGCCAATTCAAAACATTTGAGGAGGTTTTGGAGACTTAACGTATTCGCCCGAGACCATTCACCAATAAAAATGGTATCGTCTGCATATTGTAAATGCGAAACTAAAACTTTATCGTTCCCGATTTCAACCCCCTTGAACAAACCCTTCTCAATGGCCGCTTTTGCTAAGATGTTTAACCCTTCCGCTGCAAGAATAAAGAGAAAAGGGGAAAGAGGGTCCCCTTGTCGAATGCCTCTACCTAAAGAGAATTCACGCGTCGGGGATCCGTTTACTAAAATAGAAATAGATGCCGATGTAAGACATGATTTAATCCAATTTATCCATTTCGCCCCGAACCCCATACATCTCATAACATCCAAAAGAAAATCCCAATTGAGACAATCGAAGGCCTTTTCGAAATCGACTTTGAAAAGGATACTTTTTTGTTTTTTATCTTTTAAATATTCTATACTTTCATTCACAATTAGAGCACCGTCCAAAATATACCGACCTTTTATAAAAACACTTTGTTCCGAGCCGACAAGAGATGGGATAACTCGTCGTAATCTATTTGACAACATCTTGGCAATTATTTTATAATAACTACCAATTAGACTAATAGGACGAAAATCACCGAGACCAAGGGGATATGATTTCTTTGGTATTAATGTAACGAATGAAGAGTTACACCCCCTCGAAAATTCACTTTTTTCCCAGAACCACATTATAGCATTAACGAGATCCACTTTGATAATATCCCAATATTTTTTAAAGAAAAACATATTGAACCCGTCGGGTCCGGGTGCCTTAGAGCTCTCACAATCGAAAATTGCATCATGAATTTCTTTTTCATCGAATGGATGTTCTAACGCGGATGCTGAATCATTAGACAAGGAAGGATATGATAAATCTTCCATGGAATGCCTTTCAATAATTGGTTCCACAAAAACTCCCTTAAAATGTTTAAAAATTTCCTCCTTGATATCAACAGGCGAAACATTCCATGCACCATTAATCGACAACCCTCGAATATTGCATTTATTATTTTTTCTCCTAATTAGTGAGTGGAAGTACTTTGTTTTTCGTCGCCTTCTATCACCCATTTAATGCGAGCTTTCTGTTTTAACATCTCCGTTTTCAGCCTCTCCTTTTCTAACCATTTTTTTCTTAATTCTTTCCACAAGGCCTGTTCTGTATCATCTAATAACATGCTTTCTGCCTTTAATTCTAAGTTAATCGCAACACTTTTCAAAGCCTCAATATCCCCATCAATACCTTTCAAATTGTTATAACTCCAATCCTTTAGCGCATTTTTAACATTTTTAAGATGATTTCTGAACATACAATCCTTACGTTGAATCTCAGGGACCGAAATTTTCCAAGCATCTTGAACAAGCTTATCAACACCCTCATCAGTAAACCAAGCATCGAACACCTTGAATGGTTTTGGTCCAAAATTTCTCTCATCATCTTTTAATACAATAGGACAATGGTCCGAAAATTTTCTTTCTAAAGCAACTGCGGTTAGATCACTCCATATAAAATGACATTTATCGGAAACTAGGAACCTATCAAGCTTACTAAATTTAACCCCATCATCGCTAACTCGAGTAAAATTTCGCCCACCCAATGGAATTTCCATCAGACTATTACTTGCAATAAAATCATTAAATCTTCTAGCCCTGTATTCAAGGAATTCGCAATTGAACCTATCGGATTCTTCTCTAACTTCGTTAAAATCGCCACAAATTATCCAAGCTTCATTTTCTTTTCCTTCTAACATACTACTCAATTTATCCCATAGTTTGATTTTTTTGGCATCATCATGGGGACCACAAACATTTATTATATTAATTACCTCATTTGTATGCTTTAGAATACCATGAATGCCAATAACACAATCACACATGAAACTAGCTTCAAAAAAACTTGTATCCCATATTAGAAGCTGCCCCCACTCTTTCCAATTTTCTCTTTTTGCACAAAATTACATTCTGATGACCCCCAAAGTTTATGAACCCAACTATCTTTTTGCACAAAAGTTCCCTTCATTATATAGATTATATCATTTCAAAGAAGTCACAATAAAAGATCGTTACCTTCCCCCCTCTGATCACGATGCACATGTAGTTTGTTTTCCGCAACCTCAATTTGATATCCGCAAAGCATCTCAGCTATTTTAGTTACTGACTTCGGTCATTATTTCTAATACGCGCGAAGACAAAGTCGAATGGATTCTCAGTAATGACGGAGATTATACTGGTAGAATGGGTTCACATTTTACATTATTCAGCTCAACAACAAGGTCTTGTATGGGCAAAATACATTTAGAACAACGTATTCCTTTCAAAATTTCCATTTTTCATGGTCGCTCGTAGTATACCTATTTGGACCAAGGTTGCAGAATTCGGTAAGAACTCGGTACCCCCTAGTACTCGGTTTTCGGAAAGCTCCGGACCGAGTAATCAAACTCGATCAAAACTTAGGATTATTCGGAAAATCGGTTAGAACTGAGCCAAAACTTGGCCAAACTCGAGATTATTCTGAAAATCGGTCAAAGTCAGATTTGGTCGAGTACTTCCTGAGTTTTCAAGTACTCCATATAAAGTCTTGACCAAGTAGCCCCGAGTAGCGAGATACACAAATCACAAATCGCAAATCGCAAATGTCATTTCGAATTGCATGTCTGAGAATTATTGGTCATAGCCGAGTTTTTAAGTCGCTTTTACAAAACCTACATTTACGACCAATAATCTCGGATTCACAAATAACTCATGACATTTGCGTCTTCGGAGGGCATTTTGAGTTTCGGCTGAATTTTTGTAACACGTTTGAATAAAGGACTTTTTTGTTAATATATCTTGAATAATCCTTCACCAAAAAAAGTAAAAGGTGGAAGGTTTTCCCTATTCGGGTTACACGGGAGGGCGAATAATCCGACCCTACGCAACCCAGCAGAATTACTCTCTGGCAATTTCCAACCGTTCCCTGGCTACCACAAAATATTCGTCTTAGACATGATTCGAACCTGTGACTCTCGGTGAATAATCCTTCACCAAATGATATAAAAAGTCATTCATGCTAACAACGTGATAATATTTTAATTATTACTTTGAAAACTGTCAGTTTAATTATTACAAACATATAGACACTAACATGTGTAATGTGTACACCCTCTGAAATTGTTAGAAAATTGTATAATAACAATGGCGACTAATTTATTGAGATCCGGTAATCTTTCTTATCTCTTATTTTTAATTCAAACGTGAAACACACAAACTCTCACCCTCCGATCCATCTCTCCTTCCCCTTTGCTTTTGTGCTGCTTCATTTTTACTTGACTGATACAATACATATGGAATCTGCAATCACCGAACTTGATCACTTACAAATCCCACTTCAAAAGATACAAGATGCAACCGATAACTTTTCCGATAAGAATATCATCGGGAAAGGTGGTTTTGGAAAAGTTTACAGAGGGAAACTTAAGCACCACGGAAAGATGATTAAAATTTCTGCTCGGAGATTAGATCGTAAGTCTTTAAATGGAGACATCGAGTTCTGGACCGAGGTTTCTACACTTTCTACATTATCTGTTTTGATGGAGGACCATCATTATTTTACAGTCAAAATGATTGGCTTTTGTGACGAAAAAGGTGAGAAGATCGTCGTAAACCACCATTGTCGCAAGGGAAGTCTCTCTCAATATATAAGCGACCCGTTGACACTCGACGTGAACCAAAGATTGTCTATTGCTGCAAAGGTTTGCTCAGGAATATTTAATATTCGTACAAAGTTGAAAGGTGATTATATCATACACCGTAACATCAACAGTTGTACAATTTTATTAGATGAGAAATGGGAGCCTAGGTTATCTGGATTTGAGTATTGCATCAAACAATCGAAAGAACGATTGAATCAAGTTGTGAATTCGGAAGTAATTGGCACACAAGGGTATCTAGACTCCGCAGTTGGAAAGTATGGAGGTGTGAATCATAAGTCAGATATCTACTCAATTGGTGTCGTTTTGTTCGAATTGTTGTGTGGAAGGAAAGCATTTCAGGAAAATGTGTTGCTAGTTCCACTTGTTAAATTTCATTATGAAAATGGAACAATGAATGATATAATTCACCCTGATATATGGAATCAAATGAATCCAAGATCATTCAAATGCTTTTCAGAAGTAGCGTATTCTTGCTTACAAGAGGATCCAACACGACGACCAGAAATAGAGAAACTCTACAATCAACTCGAGAAAGCAAATCTTCTACAAGTAAGGCGATCCTTTAATTTATTTTATTTTTGATTTCTTTCAAGAAGACACTTATAAAAATAGTTGCATCTTAGAAATTAATATTTATTTCTATAATTTCCTTTATAAGTTGTACATTTGACTTTTCATTTTTTTGATACTTCGTGTATAACGACACATATCATTAATATTTTTCATGATATCTTTATTTACTAAACTAGAGACGTGTATGGGTTGAAGTAGAGGCAATGATATTGTATTATTTTTTTTTATTTTTTTTTATATAAATCTACTCATATATTTATACTCTACATACATGTTATATGGTAAGTATGGTTGTGAATGATTATCATAGTTAATACGATGACACGCATAAATCGAAAAATGGTTAAGAAAAATGGTTGTGAATGATTTATTAAAAATATAAGTGGATTTATCATCTCTTAGAGAGTAATGTGATTGTGAAGTAGCATTGTAATATTTTTTTTTTCTTCCTATTTTGTATTATTTAATTTAATTTATATCTAGTAATGTACCTGATAGTATATTCTAGAACAATATCAAACTACCTCCCTAATCTTGCTGTTTTACCATTAAAATTTGATAGTACGATACAAATAAAAGAGTAAAAGAATAATAAAGCTAATACAGAATAATACGATACTTGCATTAGCTGCAATAGGCAATAACGTCCTATAATTTTGCTGAATTAATGTAGGAAGAGAAGGATGAGATGCATGAAATACCTCCTATATTTGAGAATTTGTTGGACATATCATCCCCCAACCTCTGGAAGGTAATTAATCGATTTTATGTATTTTTATTATATCTGTTAAGATTAAGATGATTATACTAAACGGGTTAATTATCCTACTGTAAATCTAAAAATACCGATTTTCTACTTTCATTTTTGTTAGCATACACTAACAAATGTTAATGGGATTAAAGTGTAGCTTAGCCTAGTATAAAGATCTAACTGTACTTGGTAAATAAATACTCCGTATATAATTAGACTTGAAAGGATAAAGGCATAATCTATAAGTGTTAATGCGATATCAAAAGGCTATCATTAATGTAGGGACGAGCAAAAAACTAATCGAAAATACCGAAACTTAACTGGTATCACTACCGAAACCCGTACCAAAAAGGTTTCGGCATCAGTATCGGTTCAGGTTTCTTGGTTTTGGGATAATTCTTTTTTTATACGGTATGGTATCAATTTTTTGACGGAAAACTGAATGTCATTTCCAAAGATATTCATGCATACCATTTGTTTTTTATATGGGCTATAATATTAAAAGCTATACTTACAATAATTATAGAGAACTTGTAATCTAAGCACGATTATATAATGTCTACCATACTTGTTCAGTTGTTTGTTTACGTGTATATATATATACATGTTTTACATACTTAACGTTTCTTGTGCATAATTTTACTGTGTTTTACTACGTAATATATACAACGTAAAAGCTTTTTTAAAACATTGTTTACGCGCGCGCGCACACATACATATATCACTTTCATCCTTAATGTTCTAACAAGAATACGTTGTTAATCTTTAATAATATTCACCATTTCGCGTGAAAGCCCTTTAAAAAAAGTATAAGTTGTAATCTCTACCTCTTCTTTTCACAATGGTACAGGTGAAGAACTGGGAACATTTGAAAATTGAACTGACACACATTCACTCAATCCCGCCATCGCCTCTGGAGTATTATGCACGATCCTATAAGAACAATTACCATCATACATTCAAACAAGAAATTGAGTATTACGATAAACAAAATGTTTTTTTCATTGAACAACAAAATATAGATAAATTACCCAAGAGACGCCATCATGTGGCGGCCAAATTGCTTGTATATAAAGAAGATGTGTTCCTTAGTGAAATAAAGGCACTTTACGGATGTAGGCATCCCAATATACAATCTTTTCTTGGATTTTATCATAATGGTGATAAGATGATGCTTTTTTATGACTATGTTTCTAATAAACGCCTTTATGATATTTTGGATGACGGTAATCTTACATGGGAAAAACGTTTGAAAATCTGTATTGATATTGCACACGGTTTAGATTATCTTCACAACGAGATGGAGAACGAAAAGATGGTAATTCACGGCGACTTAAATAGTAAAAAGATTGAGTTGGATGATAATTTCGGGGCAAAGATTGTTGGATTTGAAATCTCAGTAACAAAGCATAAAAACCAAAATGATGATTCTCTCCAAATGAATGGGGATATTAAAGAGACATATTACATGGATCCAGAATATGTTAAGACCAATAAACTAAAGAGAGAATCAGATGTATATAGTTTTGGAGTAATTATGTTTGAAATCATGTGTGGCATACCTTGTTTTATGGTAGAACACGAGGACGGGAAAGAAAATGAAGGGATGTCATCTTTGGTGCGACGATGGTGTGACGAGGGTATAATAAAAGAGAAGTTAGCTAGCGGAATTAAGGAAGAAAACTACATAAGCAATTTATTTTTGAAGAAAGGGCCGAACAAAAATTCTTTGAATACATTTATGGATATCACATGTAAGTGTTTAGCGAAATCTCAAAATCAACGTCCAGGAATTAAACTCATCATCAAGAAACTTCAGCAATCGTTATCTTTCCACGTAAGTCAATAATTTAATAAGACTTCGTAGTATATCTTACCTTTTCATTTCTTTTATCCCCACTTTAAACGTATTATATTTTCACATAAGTCAATATAAAAAATGGAGAATATAATGAAGGGACAGTTACATATCTTATCACTCTCTCTCTCTCTCTCTCTCTCTCTCTCTCTCTCTCTCTCTCTCTCTCTCTCTCTCTCTCTATATATATATATATATATATATATATATATATATATATATATATATATATATATACACATGTATATTCATCTAGTGTCTCTTGATTCCCAGGAAAATCACAAGGACCCTATGAGAATGTCATTTAATGACATTAAATTAGCCACACAAGAATTTAATCCCGCAAATTGCATAGGAAGAGGAGGTTTTGGAGCAGTATACAAAGGAAAACTTGAACTATTCAATGAACCTTCTACCATTGTTGTAAAGAAGTTGGATAAAGGTCGCGGTCAAGGAGAGAAACAATATTACAATGAGCTACAATTGCTTTACGAGTATAATCATGAAAATATTATCGGTCTTATTGGATATAGCAATGAAACTAATGAAAAACTCATTGTTTACGAGCATGCTTCGAAAGGGAGTCTGGATAAGCATTTGAATAATGTTAGTCTTACATGGAGAAATAGGCTTAAAATATGCATAGATGTTGCAACAGGACTGAACTTCCTTCATGAAGGTACTCAAGGAAAAGAGGTGGTGATACACAGGGACATCAAAACTGCTAATATCTTATTGTTTGATGATTGGGAGGCGAAAATTGGTGATTTTGGACTTTCATTCAGAAGTACAATGAATGAGCAAACAAACTTCGCCATAGATCATCCTTGCGGCACAAAAGATTACGTGGACCCGATGTACTTAAAGTCGGGTATTTTAACCGTAAAATCTGATGTTTATTCATTTGGTGTTGCTTTATTTGAGATATTATCAGGTAGACACACGTATATGCTCTTCAAGCATCGGAAAGAGTCTCTACTTAACTTCATTAAACACAAGTTTGAAAGCAATAAACAAAATGAGGTAGTTTTTAAAGCTACAAGTGAAGAAATCGTGCCTAGTTCATTGTCTACATTCATAAACATTGTCTATTGGTGTTTAAATGATGATGGAGATATACGCCCGACAATCGGAGTAGTTTTAACAGAACTGAAGAAGGCATTGGAGTTTCAAGTAAATTATCGTATCTTTACTTACTAAAGTTATCGTATCTTTACAAACGATTTCAATTGAAGAAGGCATTGCACTAAATTTTGGATAACAGTACAAGTCCTTGTTTTGCCCTTTATAAGCAAGGGTTTAGGGTTAGAATCAATATAAGAAATGTTCTTTTTAATAGTACAGTAACAGACTAGATGCAATGTGCAATTAACCTCTTCAGCGATTTAATGTAGGATAAGAAGAATGAAAAGAACGAGAAGAAGAAAAAGAAGAACAAGAACGAGAAGGAGAAGGAGGAGGAGGAGGAGGATTCAAAGAAGCTTGTGTTAGAAATATCAGACTTCTGGAAGGTATGTTGTTTATCCTAATTAATCACAATAATGATTAATAATCTTTTAGAACAACAAACCTAGAATTTTTTTTTTTTTGTTGGCGAAAAAATAAAAATTAAATTAATACAGGGCCTTCACTAAGTTGTGAAGAGCCAATAGAACTACAAAAAGACCTCTAGTTGACTTACAAAGTTACAGTGGAACTTACCTCGCTCATAAACTATAAAGAAAATACACACACTCTATAGTTAAGTTTGAACTGATATCTTTTAACGCATATCTTAAAGAATTAAGGCACAAGTGACAATTTTGTTTAAGGTATACCTGCAAAATTTGTTTAAAACAAACATGAGTAAGAGTAATGATTAAAGTAGGGGAACTTGCAAAATAAGATAAAACTAAGTGGTTTTACCGACGTTGATATAATTGATCACTTTATGCATTAAACCGAACTTCAGTGCATTATTGTGTTATATATCATCAAAACAGATTCTCCATAATAGAAAATATACATATAGCTGTGTTGGTGTATTTGACAGTGTTTTTGTGAATCTGTTGGTGTATTTGAAAGAGTTTTTGGAGAAGTTTTAATGGAGTGAATTAGTGAATGTATTTGTATTTTGATTGGTAGGTGTAATAGAGTGTAACAGGTTTTTGAGAGAAAAGACATTAAAACGGGTTTTACGTAAAAAGGGGTTTCTAAGGTAAGAGATTACGAATCGGTTTTCTATAGAAAGTGATTTCAATGTCAGAAACCGGTTTAATATATAAATAGGTTCCTAAAGTAAGTAATAGAGACCTGTTTTTTTTTATAAAGAAAACAGTTCCTAAATTGCAGCTAAATAAAAACCGGTCTCTTCTTTAGAAACCTCTTTTTCATATTTCTTCTAAAACGGGATTCTTAGGAGGGTTTCTTTTTATCAGTTTTTGTGGTAGTGTATAAACCTCACATTGCTCAACCCCTAAATTGTAACCTCTTTTTCCCTCTTTTGACAATGCTACAGGTAAAGAAGTTGGAACATTACCAACGAAGCATTGCTTCAATGGTACCGCGGTTACACTTGTGTACTCGCAGGGCTAGAGGTCTCGGGTTCGAACCTCGTCACCCGCTCTAGGAATTGAAACATTATTCCTTGAAGGTGGCCCAAAGGGAAGGTTTTACCGACCCGCTCCGGGACTAAGATCCTGCCCGCCTGCCCCTCGGGATGGTTTAAGGGTCGGATCCTCAGAGTGTGGTTCGGGTTTCCTGCCCGAAAGCGCGTGTGTGTGTGCAAATGATGACTAGGCTTCGGTCCGGACTGATGCAAGCTTGCCTTCAAAAAAAAAAAAAAAAAAAAAAAAAAGAAGTTGGAACATTTGAGGATTGGGTTGACACACATAGCTAACTCGGCCCCAACTAGTCACTTTTCAAGATTATCAGGGACGATCCAAAATCGTGTTCTTCATAAAAAAGAAATCGAGTGTTATGATAGAACGCATATTTATTTGAAGAATATACATGAAGTACCCAAGACACGCCACATAGTAGCGCGGAAAATGATTAAACATAAAGAAGATGTGTTCCTTAGAGAAATAGATATACTTGGCCGGTGTAAGCATCCCAACATACAATCTTTTATTGGGTTCTACGATGAAGGTAGTACGAAGATGTTGTTTTATGTGTACAATTCTTTCAAATTCCTACATCAGTTTTTGAATGATGCTAATCTCACATGGGAAATACGTTTAAAAATCTGCATCGATGTTGCAAACGGATTAGATTATCTTCACAATAAGATGGAGGACCAAAAGATGGTAATTCACGGTGATATAAATAGTGAAAACATTGAATTGGATGACATTTGGGGAGCAAAGATTGTTGGTTTTGAAAAGTCAGGTATGTTTCACTCGGAAACTTATGACCACGTTACCCGACGATTTGAGGGCGATCCTGGTGATTTACACTATCCAGAATATGGTATGACGGATGAACTAACAAAAATATCAGACATATTTAGTTTCGGAATAGTTATGATGGAAATACTATGTGGGACATGCATCCTAGGCGATTTTCATAAAAACGACCTCAAGAAAGTAGTAAGGCAGGATTTGGAAGAATTGTCATTACATTGGCTGCAAAACGGAACAATAAAGGGAAAGTTATCTCCCGTAGTTTGGGAATACAATTGTGGAAACAATTATTCTCGGCCCAACAAAGATTCTTTGAATACATTTATTGATATAATTTACAAGTGTTTGAGAAATGATTACAATAACCCTCTAGAAATGAAAGTGGTCGTAAAGGAACTTCATAAAGCGTTGTCTTTTCAGGTAAGTCAATATATCTTGCTTTCTTTCTTTTCTTTTGTCTAATTATAGGAAGAAAAAAACTATTATGTGATTTCAATTTTTATAAATCAACAATCACAAGACAGATTCTATATAATGATTGATCTTTTTCAATATTTAGCGGCGGACACCACATCGACGAAGCTATTCTTCCATCTAACTTGAAAGGTACTCTATGGTTCAAATTCTTGCCCATCAAAGTTAATATATTCTTAGAGCATTTGAATTTAGATCGGTTTCCAACTAGATTAAACCTTACATTTCGATGCCTTGAATGTACCTCTATAATTTGTCCTATTTATGGTGTGGGGGTCGAATAGAAAAGATCACCTTTTCTTGGTTTGTATCAGCAAAAGACATACGTCTTCGAGTTAGGCTTTGGACATGTATAGCTTTTAACAGTGGCAGATCTATAATGTTGAAATAAAGGATCAGAACTTAATAAGTTCATCATGTCCTATAAAGAGTTTACCAGAGTTGACCACAGTTGACCAAGAGTTGACTAACAGCTATTTCCTCCTTTAGCCAAAAGCAGATTCCTTCAAAAAAGTAACAAAGCTCCATTCCAAAATAGGAATTAGCTGTTACACTATTTTATAGATAGTTTAGTTTTTCATTGTAAAAAAACCAATTCAAGCTTGTATCATATCATAATCTTGAATAATATCAATACAAGCGATCAGTTTAATTTCGATTACTTTGTTAACATGGGATCAGAGCTTACGGTTTGCTGATCCTATAATCAAAGTAACCATTGTATAGCTTCAATCATTTACCGAATTTAGGCTGCCATGTCAAAGATTGATGGTAGCTCAAAAATGAAGAAGCAGAATACTGGCTTCTTGAATCAAGCTACCATGTCAAGAGATGACGGTAGCTCAACACAAATTCTTGAGTCCAATAACCCACAGAATCACAATTTAACCACACAAAATAAACCTAGTTACCTCAATGCTTTATGCCAACGAACCCTTGGGACAAGGCTAAACAAAAGACCGTCACCAGGGAAGACAACAGAGCTCACAACCATCAAAACGATAACCACTGCCTCAACCCACCAGTCACCACGACAACCATGGCTGCTGAAGTGTACACTTTGTGGTTCATCGAAACACATAAAAAATAATTTCTTTGAGGTAATTGGTTACCCCAAATGGTGGAGCAACCGGAAAAATGGTAGAGTGGTGAACACAGTGGCGACGGCAGTAGCAAAAGCCGACGGCAACCATATGGTTACCTGCAACAGCACCGCAAGAGGTAAATCTTCACCTTTAAAAACTTGTTCATTGCAAAAAAGGACCAAATGGGTAAGAGGAAAACCCTCAAACCCTAAATTTGACCAAAGCTTTAAGCTTTACCCACAAAAACCGGTTGCAAAGAGACAGTCGAATGACTTTAATCTCAAATCACGAATTCTGGCCAAAGGGATGAAGAAAAAAACCTCAAACCCTAAATTGCAAAAATCGACCGGAGAAGGGAAGAACCCTAATCGATTTTATTGTCTTCAAGAATTAATTGAACAAGAGAATATAAACCTTTATAAGACATCACAAACTGAGAATTATGAAAAAAGTCGAGAGATGAAAGGAAATAAAGCAAAACCCATTTTTGAGATGAAGAGAAATAAAGCAGGTTTTGAGATGAAAAGTAATAAAACAAGTGGTCTTTTATCCGATGAGTTGTCAGGGAATGAAGAGTCAAAAAGTCATGGCTTTTCATTATTTGAGATTTCAAAAATAAATTTTCAATTAAATAAAAAAAAGATATATTCGACACTTACATATCCACTTGACAAATCTTTTGAATTTAATAATACACTTCGTAAAGATTTTCATGAAAATTCTGTTTGTGAGAATTTCTCAAATTATTTAGATAAATCTCCTAATTTAGATAAGTCTCTTGATATTGGAAAAACAAATACAATTTCAAACGTAAAAAGTAATGAATGAATTTTTGATTGTGGTGCCACACACACTATGACTTTTGAAAAAACCGATTTTTGTTCCGAATCAAAACCTCGGGTAAATAAAATTCAAACTGCTAATGGAGGGGTTGTACAGGTTGAAGGGGGTGGGAGAATTGAAATTACTTCGACTATGAAATTATCAAATTGCTTATACATTCCAACCCTATCTTATAAACTTTTATCCGTTAGCCATGTTATGAAAGAATTAAATTGTTCTGTTTTACTACACCCCACATTCTGTATCCTTCAAGATATCAGGATTGGGGTGATTATTGGGCGTGGCACCGAACGGGGTGGGTTATACTATGTAGACGAAGTAACTAAACAAGGTACTGTGATGCTTGCACACAGAACACCTGATAGGGAGGCGTGGTTATGGCATAGGAGATTGGGTCACCCTTCTACCGGATATTTACGTACTTTATTCCCTAGTCTCTTTCCATCTAATGTTAATTTAAATTGTGAAACTTGTATTTTGGCCAAAAGCCACCGAAGTACATTTAAACCTAGTAATACTAGAAAAGATGTACCTTTTGCTTTAATTCATTCTGATGTATGGGGTCCTGCACCAGTTATTGGGGGGAGAAATTTTCGGTACTTTGTCTTATTTATTGATGACCATTCACGAATGACTTGGATTTATTTTTTAACCCATAAATCAGAAGTTTTTGATAAATTTTGTCACTTTTATAAAATGGTACAAACTCAATTTAACAAAAACATACAAATCTTAAGATCTGATAATGAGGGTGAGTTTGTCAATACTTCAATGAAACAATTTTGTGAAGATAAAGAGATTATTCACCAAACATCTTGTGCTCATACTCCCGAACAAAACGGAGTAGCCGAACGAAAAAATCGACTACTCTTAGAAATGACAAGAGCTTTATTAATTGAATCCAAAGCTCCGAAGAGTTTTTGGCCCGAAGCTCTTGCTTTCGCTACCTATCTTATCAATCGTTTACCCACTAAAATTTTGGGCACAAAAACTCCTAAAGATACTCTTTCTCAATTCCATACCCTCCTGACCTCATTTAGCATTGAACCTCGAATATTTGGGTGCTCGGTCTTTGTCCATATTCCAAAACATGAGCGCACCAAACTTGATCCATGTGCAGAAAAATGTGTTATGGTTGGTTATGGAATAAACCAAAAAGGATATCGGTGTTATAGCCCCAAAAGGTGTCATGTCTTTACTCCAATGAACTGTGACTTTGTCGAAACCGAATATTTTTATAATACTCAACTCACGAGTGAGGGGGAGAAAGAGGATAATGACACTCTAAGTTGGATAAAATGGACACCTAAACCTGACAATATGTAGAGACCCGTCCTAATCTATCCGGACGAAGTCCATACCGATTATAAACGATTCACAATAGTTGATTACATCGTGAGGTATTTGACCTCTATATGATACATTTTACAAATATTGCATTCGTTTTTAAAAGACAAATTTTCTTTACATTGAAAGTTGACAGGCATGCATGCTATCTCATAATATATCCAAACTATAAACGACTTAATAATATTCTTGATGAACTCAACGACTCGAATGCAACGTCTTTTGAAATATGTCATAAATGACTCCAAGTAATATCTCTAAAATGAGCAAATGCACAGCGGAAGATTTCTTTAATACCTGAGAATAAACATGCTTTCAAGTGTCAACCAAAAGGTTGGTGAGTTTATTAGTTTAACATAAATAATCATTTCCATCATTTTAATAGACCACAAGATTTGCATTTATCATAAATATACGTCCCATGCATAGAGACAAAAATAATCATTCATATGGTGAACACCTGGTAACCGACATTAACAAGATGCATATAAGAATATCCCCTATCATTCCAGGAAATCCTTCGGACATGATATAAAACAACATTTAAGTACTAAAGCATCCGGTACTTTGGATGTGGTTCATCGGGCCCATAGATCTATCTTTAGGATTCGCGTCAATTAGGCGTGCACTAATTCTCAAAATTAGTGATGTTCCCTAATTCTTAGGCTACCAAGCTAAAAGGGGCATATTCGGCTTCGATCATTCAACCATATAATGCAGTTTCGATTACTTGTGTCTATTTCGTAAAACATTTATAAAAATTGCGCATGTATTCTCAGCCCAAAAATATAAAGGGTAAAAAGGCAAATGAAACTCACATATTGTATTTTGTAGTAAAAATACATATGACGATATTGAATAAATGCAGGGTTGGCCTCGGATTCACGAACCTATATCATTTGTATATATATTAAAATATATAATCATAATCAAACAAGTGTATATCTATTATTTTATGTATTAAGATTACTGTTCTTATATATATATATATATAATTTTATTAATACTTACTTTACATTATGATACTTATTTGATATTTAATTAATGTTACTAGTAAAAATAAAATTTTATGTAGTATTAGTATACTTTCTTTAGTATATATATATGTATATATATATATATATATATATATATATATATATATATATATATATATATATATATATATATATATATAGGGGCACGATCCATGGATAAGCTTAAAAGGAGTACAAACGGGATAAGCAAAATAAATTTTTTTTTTTTGAATTTTTTTTACATTCATAAATCTGCATTAAAATGCACCTCTAATCAATTTTTTTCATAAAAAAAAAGTTCAAAATCTTTTAAAAATCGATGATGAATGGTAAAATTAACCATTCATCGGGTTAATTTATCATTCATCTTGTTTACGATGAATGATAAAATTAATCAATGCTAAAAAAACCAGATGAATGGTTAAATTAATCATTCATCTGTTTTTTTTATCATTCATCATAAACAGATGAATGGTTAATTAACCATTCATCTGCTTTTTTTTAGCATTGATTAATTTTATCATTCATTGCGAACAAAAAGAATGATAAATTAACCAGATGAATGGTTAATTTTACCATTCATCATCAATTTTTACCATTCATCATCGATGTTTACCATTCATCATCGATTTTCGAACGATTTTGTTAAAAAAAAATTTAAAATTTTTTCGTTTTCTTCTATTTGCATATTAAAGGATCGTTTTTTTAAAAAAAAAAATTTGAAATTTTACTTATCCAGTTTGTACCTCATTTAGTGCTTATCCATGGATTGGTTCACTATATATATATATATATATATATATATATATATATATATATATATATATATATATATATATATATATATATATATCGTTTGTTTTGTGAAATTATCAATTGTAGTAATACTAGTTTAAGGATAATAATAATACTGATAATAGTAATTTTAGTAAAAATGGTAATTCTATTAATAATGATAAAGTAAAAATAATAGTTTTAGCAAAAATAACATTTTCAAAAGTAATGGTAAGTTTAATAATAATTATCGTTTTTAAATAGAAATTTTTAGTGTTCATAACTAATAATACTAATAATATTCCTAATCGTATCTAATAGTCTAATAATGATAATAAATAATAACTTTTTATAGATATACCCATTTTAGTAACAACAATAATAATAATAATAATTATGATAATACTTTTAATGATAATAATAATTAATATCAACAATAATAATTAATAATAATAACAATAATAATAATACTAATAATAATAATAATAATAATAATAATAATAACCAAAATTATAATAATAACAATGATAATATTTACAACAACAACAACAACAACAACAACAACAACAACAACAACAACAACAACAACAACAACAACAACAATAATAATAATAATAATAATAATAATAATAATAATAATAATAATAAAGTAAAACTACCTCGTGTAAGTAGGCTTTAACAAGGAAAAGAATGCTATAGACAGGGCTCGAACCCGCGACCTATTGTTAACCCCACACACGCCTAACCAACCCACTGTTGATTTCTTCTTTGAATTATCTCTTACACTTAATTTATTTAAATCGAATTTTAGTCCAACCAACTTGTGACATACGAAATTTCAAGAACTCGGCCCAACACATTAAATCATTTACGGCCCAACTGCAAGTGGCCATGTCTCGGCCCAATACCTCACTTTTGCCAACAGCCCAGCTTTTTAGAAAAAGGAAAAAAAAACTATGTATAATCGCCTAGGCCGAGGTTCGAACAAGGGACCTCTCGTATAACACAAACAATCCCCACCATTCCGCTGTTACATAATTTCTGTTTTGAATTCCTAAACCAACTCCTTTATCTCTAATCTTATTATCATTATTAACTCTAAAAGCTCGATGGTTGTTGGGTGAATTCGGCCCACATTAGAAAGTAATATGGTTGTCCCCAGTCACTTATATTCATCAATATCTAACAGACAAGAATACCGACTCCTTTAATAAAGTTTGAGAATTTAGTAATCAAAAGGAACGAGTGGGGTATCGGTTTAATCATATAAGTATTTACTAAATCATCATCTATCCTTTCATCACCAACTCCATCATCATTCGTATTCCTATTTCTAAAACAGAAACAGCATTATAAAGCTGTAATAGCAGCAATACAGCGACTGTGAGAAAAAAAATAAGGATAAATAAACGTAGCAGTTGTGTTTCGAGGGTGGTGTTCGGTGTTTAGGAAAAATAGAGACAATAGCGGCCCTAGTTGATGGGTCTTGTTGGGTTGAAAGTTCACGAAGGAAAAACAGAAGAAAAGAAATAATATCGAGCAGTGTATACGAGCTGAACCAGAAACAGAAATTATTACCGGTTGATTCGTTGATAGTGTTAGATTGGTGGTGGTTTTCGAATGATGGAATATGATGGTGATAGTTTGGTGACTCATGGTTGATAAAGGGTGTGGTGGTGATAAAAGTCTAAGGTGGTGACGGTTTGTAAGGATAGTGAGGGTACCGATGGTTTTTGAATTCGTGCTTTGGCTAAAATGTGACACGAACAGAAGAACCGAAGGTTTCTTGGTTTTTTTATTCTTAACTTCATCAAATTGAATTTGCTGTAATTGATAGTGATGATAAACAATAGCATGATTGTGAGTGTACATGTATTATTCGTTTGTTTAAAGCCAAAGGTCATCGACAGTTTCTGTTTCATCATGTACGAATGAAGAATATAAAAATTGAAAGTAGATGCCTACCTTTAACCGATTTTGTTTGATACTGATACAAGGGAATCGATTTGCAGATGTAAAACAGATTATGGCACAGTTTAATAGCTATTTATAATTGATTTCTGGATTCCAAAAATCATGGGTATTTATCAGTATTTAATAGTGTATCTCAGTATTTATACATATTTATATCTGTATATATATATTTATATTTACAACCGTATCTTATATATACATATGTGCCTGTTTATATTTCTGTATTCATATAATCGATTATATACATGAAATCTATAGATTTTTATATTTACAAACATAATTATATTACATCTATTAATAATACAGATAATAATATTATTAACAATAATACTGTTATTAATAAATAGTCTATTAATAATAAATGATAATAAAAGTACTGATTTACTAATATTAATATTAGAAATAAGAATAATAATACTAATATCATAATAATAACTAATTAGAATTTTACTACCGGTTTTAATAATAATGATATTAATAACATTAATGTTAATAATAATAATATAATAAATCAATTGTATCAAATCTCATATTTATGCATTACGTAATAATATTACTAATACTGATAGAGTTCGTATATATATATATATTCACACACACACACACACACACACACACACACACACACACACACACACACACACACACACACACACATATATATATATATATATATATATATATATATATATATATATATATATATATATATATATATATATATATTCATTTTTATAGTATCTTTATTATCCTAAGTATTATTTTACATTTTTAATTTCAATTGATTAAGCGTACTTTATTAATTTAAAATATTAACTCTACACATATACTTATCTTATATATATATATATATATATATATATATATATATATATATATATATATATATATATATATATATATATATATATATATATACATATTTATTTACACGCGATTGTCCGTGAATCGTCGGGAAGGGTCAAAGGTCAAATTAAATATATAAAACAGTTCAAATTTTTTGAGGCTCAACCTTACAGACTTTGCTTAACGTGTCGGAATTATAATAAGATTAAGTTTAAATTTGATCGGAAATTGCCGGGTCGTCACAGTACCTACCCGTTAAAGAAATTTCGTCCCGAAATTTGAGTGAGGTCGTCATATCTAACAATAAGAATGTTTTCATGACGAACGGTAGTTGATAAATAGAGTTTTATCATTATTGAGTAATATAGATAAAACTATTTGATTACTCGAAGCGTACGACTGAAACTATCACTAAATAGTGAAATGAGATAGATACGTTTCATCATAACTTTTCACTAGTCATGGTTGAATTCCGGAATTCAAGGGATTTAAAGAAAATCTTCGAAATCTAAAAGATTTGATTCTTCGACGAGTAAGGAAATTAAGATCTCTATAATTAAATACGGTGATCTGCCTTGATTACTCTGTCTGATGTTCCCATTATAAATTAAGCTCTTCCGTTCCATTATTCTCACCATTCCTATACTTTCTTTCTTAGTTCATACATCCAAAAGATTGTGAAAATGCTTAATCCAGTTCTAATCCTTGATATTTTCCTAATTATCATTTCTGTCATCCTTCTTTTCAATCTTCCACCAAAAAAGTCTGTTTACTTTTACTATTACCTTGGGGTGATACTATTCTTAATTATACCGTGTCTTTATGTTGCTATTCGTATTAATATCCACGGTTTGTAACTTCCGTGTTGTTATTGGACTTTATATTTTCTCTTATATTTTGGAGCTCTTTGCCTTTTTATTATCCTCTCGACCTCTAGTAAAGCGAGTAACGGTCCAGAATTCGTAAGTATGGAATTTTTGATAAACATCATATTCTAAATAAGAAAGAATGTATTAGCATGATTTGATTTGTCAAATTACCATAATCACTGAGAATAGAACTATCAAGAATATACTTTCTTGATATGTTCAGAAGTTAAGCAGAATGAAAGAGTTATGTAACATGGCACATGATGACGTTATGATCTGTGAATCATCACGTTCCAATAGAAACTCAGCATGACCTACTGTAATATAATCACGTTGATCAAGTGTCATTATATTATATTAATTCATGCATCAATTTCTTTACATTTTTCCAGAATTCACTCATACATTAAACTTAAATTTTACAGAAGTTTTCAATATAATGAAACACAGGAAGCGTGAAGAGGTATATAATTTCGGATGAGAATATTTATGAAAATATCTTCAGAAATATCGAAGATATTTATGATGATATTTTGGAATTTTCTAAGTTCGATGGTTGATGAAGAAAAATTTTCCGCAAGATTTTAACATGACTTAGGAGCAAGATATTCTCTAAAGATTTCAATGGATCCAGAATTACATGGATTCTTTGAATATAGGGTGTGGTCCTTGTATTTGTCCTTAGTCTCCTTAGTGGTTAGCTCAATCCGTTTTCCAGTTCCAACTTTTCTGAGCTTTTCCAACATACTATTCCTTATCATTAAACTTCCGATGATTAAGGTCGTTTTCGGTTGTCTACGGTTTCTGCTGCTTCATTCAGCTTTTTTAACATTCAGAGTATTGATTTGTAGACTGAGTGCTTTTCAGAATGTCAGAATGAAAGATCATAATTCTTAAGAGATAAATGTTATACATATAACTGTTGATGTAGATATGCTGTGAGTTTTCAAAGTACCGATTGCTGATTCCCGATAATTGGTATGGCAGTTCTCGTTACAAGATGCGGATGAGTATATGATAGGGTTTCAATGAATAAATATAATGATTTATCAGAGAGATTTAAGTCAAGAAGCAACGAAGTTGCTGATACGTCTGCTGGTAATATGGTGGAATATTAAAGGTTCTCCGGTAACAATAAAAGAGCACGCATATATATCAAGGTTATAATAAGGTTGTTTCGAACGAAAAGTCGAAGTTGACTTGCTGAAGCTGTGACAAAATTGTCTAATTTGGAAAGGAATTGCAATGTTATTTTCGGTAATAACAACGTCAAAGGAGCTGGCACAGATACGTGTTAAACGTCCAAACATAATCATAGTAGAACTAATAAAACAATAAATACAGATTGAAATCATGTTTAAAAGATGTAGAACGATAATACCAATTGCGATAAATGATCCTAGCTTAATCTTGATGTTGAAAAAGTGGAGATTGATCTTGTACCCTTCTTTGAGCCTTAAATTTCGTATTAGAACAGAGAGAATTCGTTTATATTCTGGTGTCTGCAATATGTAACCAAAGGGTTCTTTAAATAGACTTAAAAGTTAGGTATTTTAGCCAGAAAAAGACCAGATGCGCCGCATCTCCTTTGGATGCGCCTCATCCCTTTAAACCTAGTGTAATCCAGCTCGTTTTGGCACTCAGAACTGTTGGTATGGCAACAGATGCGCCGTATCTAGAATAGATGCGCCGCATCCATCTCAGATGCGTCGCATCTGGGGCTGTTTTGGTCCAGAAATTCTTGATGCTCCGCATTTAAAAGTGTCGGGATTTATTTGTGCATAGATGCACCGCATCTAAGAGAGATGCGCCGCATCTAAGAGAGATGCGCCGCATTTGGACCTGTTTCAGTAGTTTCAGTCTGTTTTACGCGTTTAATCTTCGTTTTGACTCCTTTTTTGCTGTTGGTCTTCATTTATTCACTCACAATGGATTATTACAGATATTTATGAATTACAATACATAAGTACAACAATTACATACAAAAGGAAAAACTTTGGATCGAAATAACGCCAAGAAACATGTATGATTTTGGCGTTATCAAAATCCCCACACTTAAACCTTGCTTGTCCTCAAGCAAGACTTATAAGAAATTGAAATTTACTATAGCGAACACACTTTGATGAAAACACACACGAATCACAATATACACACACTTTTTATTTCACACACAATGTAACACACGCACGCGTTTTGAGTATACACACACCTTTGGAGTACACACGCTTTTATTTATTTCACAATGTAATACACACACTTTGAGTACACACATGAAATGAAATCACACCAAAGTTGAAAGGTGGGTTTTAAAGTCCACATTTCTTGAAAATTTGGATCCTTAGGGAAATTAGGACCTTTGCGAAAAACCTTTTGTGTTTTGAAAAATATCCATGTTAGTTTTTACACTAATCAAGTTTTCCGGTTGAGGGTAACTGAAAACCGAAGCCTCAGTCGGCGATTAGCAAGCTACTCACCCCCATGATTGAAGTATCATGGAACTTGAAACCGGATGTCCTAAAAATGGTTTTACATAATATAGTTTATAAAATAGCATAGGTTTTAGAAGGAACTATATCACGTCCAAATATCATCAGTGAACCATGAGTTTGCACATCTCAATTTATTATACCATATGTATATTGACCGCGGTCAACATAGATGCGGTTGATCTTTACGGAGATCATCCATCTGGGGATTAGATTCATTAGTCCTAAAAGCTAATTTGCAATGTGCCCCCCCATTGTACGAGACAGATCCATCTCATGGTTAGGATAAGTTTGACCACCAAAAACCCTGTTTGATGATGAGGTGTGGTGGATTTCCAGCCGATGATAGAGATGACTTTTCAAGATTTTTTGTCAACCTACATCTGTTCTGCACTACATCTTCTAACATAAGTTAGCAAGTGTGTCATTTTGAAAGACTTGACTTCCTTCATAATCACTACATTGGTGAGCATTGGATTAGAATTTTAGAACAACAAATTACTTGATGATTCTTTCCATTAAGAATGTGGTATAACATCTTGATTATCTCTTTTATATGACTACCAGTTTTATGATTTTTAACAAAATAAACTCAATCATTTGGTTGTTTCTAAATTTGTTTCGTGATAATAATTTCGGTGTAAACACTTAGTTTTAAAATCTACAAATTTTAAATAAAATTTGAATTTATAAAGATAAAAGTTCAAAAAATTTTCACCCTTTTAAGCCTTTTTAACCAAAATCAAAACCCGAAAGAATTCTTGAAAGAATTTATAACTTCCTCCCCACACTTGAGCTCATGTATCGCCCTAGTTACATGAAATCATAAAAAAAAATTAAATTCGAGAGGGTTAAAGAGTGTAAGGGAGTTTATTACTTTCATGGTTTAAAATCGAAGTTTACGGGATGATGGCGCTGAACTGAATGCCAGCATAAGAACATCATCCACTTCTTGCTACCACAATTCAATCATTAATCAAGTATGTGCTGAACTTACTGCCAGTCTTTGAATATTTGCAGCTATTAGCACAATGCTCATCTGTGTCAAACAAAACATACATTTCACACAAACAAATGGGGTGGTACTCCATGTACCAAGCAACCCCACTTTAAATTACCTAAGAAAGCTAAATTATCCAAATTACAAGAATTCAAGTTATCATTATCCTATTACACACCAAATATTAAATTAAACAGTTTTGAAACACACAAACATTAATCAAACCTCAAACAAACCATGCCCATCATCACTTCAACCAGAGAAAAGTCCCCAAAATGAGTTGCTTGGTCCAGATCCACCTTCATTTTGGTTTGCTGAATTGTCCTGAAATACTGAAGGGTTGTACCTCTGATAGGTTGCTTGAGCAGGGATGATAGCATTATCTTCATTAGGAGGGTTAGGGGGTATGTAGGAGGAGGATATGGATCACCCATTCGAACCCATGGGTCGTATGCACGCCAAGGAGAGGGGGAGTAGTAAGCGGGATCTGCAGTGTATGAAACGGTCTGCTCATGCATCCAGTTTAGCTGAGCTTGCTGCCCTGCTTGAGTGTACCAAGTTCTATCATTCCCCTCATCAATGTGATGTCGCATCTCTCGATTACCCGCATCATAGTGGTCCACTAACTTCTGAGTGTTTTCATCTTGATGGAGACGCATTGCTGAGAATTGGCACTCCATGTATGCCTCCCAATTGCTACCCGGACCCGAGCTACTACCAACTTGAGGTTGTGGTTGTGGCTGTGGTTGTGGTTGATGTACGTGCCCTGAAAGGACCCGTTCATATACATTATAAATGATTCACAATAGTTGATTAGATCGCGAGGTATTTGACCTCTATATGGTACGTTTTACAAACATTGCATTCGTTTTTAAAAGACAAACTTTCTTTACATCAAAAATTGACGGCATGCATACCATTTCATATTACATCCAACTATAATTGACTTAATATTAATCTTGATGAACTCAACGACTCGAATGCAACGTCTTTCAAAGTATGTCATGAATGACTCCAAGTAATATCCTTAAAATGAGCTAATGCACAGCGGAAGATTTCTTTAATACCTGAGAATAAACATGCTTTAAAGTGTCAACCAAAAGGTTGGTGAGTTCATTAGTTTATCATAATCAATCATTTCCGTAATAGTAATAGACCACAAGATTTCAGTTTCCATAAATATCCGTACACTCGCAAGTGTATAAAAGTATTCTATAAGTTGTAGGCACCCGGTAACAAGCCTTAACGTTCATGTTTTACCCTCTGAAGTACACCAGACCAGGTGTGTTTAATATAACTTCGAAGTACTAAAGCATCCCATAGTCAGGATGGGGTTTGTCAGGCCCAATAGATCTATCTTTAGGATTCGCGCCTACCGTACATAGACAAGTAGTTTAATGTTACCAAGCTAAGGGTATATTTCTGATTTAAACCCACATAGAATTAGTTTTAGTACTTGTGCCTATTTCGTAAAACGTTTATAAAACAGCGCATGTATTCTCAGCCCAAAAATATATATAAAAAGGGAGTAATGAAACTCACAATACTGTATTTCGTAGCAATTATGTATATGACGGCACTGAACAAGTGCAGGGTTTGTCCCGGATTCACGAACGTATCAATATTGTGATTCAGTATTGTAGGAAAGTACGTAGACGCAACGAAAATGATAAACGTTAGGTTGACCTGACGAACAATACCCTCGAACAATACCCATAACCTCCATAGCTATAACCTATAATTTCCTTAGCTCTATCCCGTTTGAAAACTAATGCAAGTATAAAAGTATAAAACTATGTACATATAATACGCGTATTAATTTAAATCGTTATATATATTTAATAAAATAAAATATAAATATCGTTATCTTTATCTTTATCATACTGGTTAAGTAATGAGTTGTCAAAAGTGGTTCTAGATATTTATCAAAGTTATATACGTTTTAATAATAAAGTTCTTTATAAACTAAAAACGTTTTTGTACGCTTGAAACTAAATCGAGTACTTATAAATTTGGTTTTCCAAAATTAATTATATTCCAAATCATCCTTTAAAAAGGTTTTATCTATATCGTAAAACGTTTTCAATATTATGAAAACTAATCATTATCTTACCAAAAGACACGAGACAATCATTGTAAAGCATGCATTGAAAGTTAAACAGAAATCTCCACTAACTTTTGTCTAATTCTCGTTAATGAAACTTTTGTTCTTACTTGTAAATCACATTACCAAATATTCCGAATACCGTTAAAAAGAAATGATTTCTCAAATCAACGTGGACCTCATAACAGAGACTCGTAATAATAATTCAAGTCTGATAATTTAATCATATGATATTATCTTTTAATTCCATCGATAAACATATTGAAACAAATACTTTTATGTAAAGTATTCTATATCTAATACTTTGTTAATGTTTTCAATTAATAAGTATATATTATATATACATATCAGTATACACATAAATGTTCGTGAATCGTTGAGCATAGTCAAAGGGTAATTGATTACATGAATATAGATTTCAAAACTTTCGAGACTCAATATTACAGATTTTGCTTATCGTGTCGGAAACATATAAAGATTAAAGTTTAAATTTGATCGGAAATTTCCGGGTCATCACAGTACCTACCAGTTAAAGAAATTTCGTCCCGAAATTTGATCGAGGTCGTCATGGCTAACTATAAAAATGTTTTCATGACGAATATGAGTGATAATAGAGTTTCATCATCATTGAGTAATATAGATAAAACAATTTAATTATACGAAGAGTATAAGTGAAGCTATCACAAGAGAGTGAAATGAGTAAATGTAGAATCGTTTTAACTGATGACGTAGTTATGATTGATTTCCGAAATTGATGCGATTTAAAGAAAATCTTCGTAATAAGATTTGGTTCTTCGGCGATTTAGGAAATCAGGATCTTCTTTGATTAAATGCAATAATCTGTTTCGATTGACCTGTCAGATATTTTACTATAAATTCACCCCCTTCTTTTCCTTATTTTCCATATCTAACATCTTCTAATCTTTCTCCTCAATTCATTCTTTAAACATTCGTTAATATGCTCCATCCAGTACTGATTCTTGATATACTCCTAACTTTCATATCTGTCATTCTTCTCTTTCATCTACTACCGGAGGATTTTATTCACTTCTACTATTACCTTGGGGTTATAGTGTTTTTAATTTTCCCGTGCCTTTATGTGGCAATACGTATTGATATGTACGGTTTGTAATTTATGTGTTGTTGTCGAGCTTTATATTTTCTTTTATATTCAAAAGTTCCATACTTTTGTCTCCTCTTCCCGACTTCAAGTCAAGCGAATAATGGTCCGGAATTCGTAGGTATGGATTTTGAAATGAACATAGTTAATGTTCTTAAGAAGAAAATCGTAATTGCACGATCTTGATTTGGTAAATTACCAGAATATCTGAAAATATAGAACTATCAAGAAGATATGTTCTTAATATTTTTGAAAATTGGGTAGAATGTAAGAGTCATGTAAATGGCACATGATGACGGTATGTTCTGTGAATCATCACGTTCCATTAAAAACTCAGCATGACTTACTGTAATATAATCACATTGATCAAGTGTCATTATATTATACTAACTCATGCTTCAGTTCCCAACACTACTTCAAAACATTCATATTTTAAACTCGAAGATTTCGGCATTTAGAACTAAAATAGTTTCTTTTATGATATAACACAGATAGCATGAAGAGGTAATGGTTTCAGGTAAGAATAGTTATGGAAATATCTTCAGAAATATGGAGGATATTTATAATGGAAGATATGATGATATCTTAGAATATTTAAGATAAGATGATGATGAAGAATATTGTCCGCAAAGGTTTTAGAGTAAGGAGCAAGGTATTCGTTAATGACTTCATCAGAAACAGAATCATCAGGATTCTTTAAATACAGTGTTTGGTCCTTGTATTTATCCTTGGTCTCCTTCATGGTCTACTCAATCCGTTTTCCAGTTCCAAACCTTCTCTTTTTCTCAGCTTTACCACCATACCATTCTTTATCATCAAACTTTTGACTGTTAAAATCGTTTACAGTTTTTGCTGCTTCATCAGCATTTTGAGAACTAATTCATAATTCAGGGTGTTTTTCAGAAACTTCACATTCAAAGTATGTAAGTATTGGCGTTAGGCGTTATATGTATACATATAACTGTTGGCGTAGAATCGCTGCGAATTTCAAAATACTGATTGTTGATTCCCAGTAGTTGGTATGACAATTATTATTACAGGATGTAGGTGAGTACAAGATGGGGTTTCAATGAATAAGTATAATGACTTTTCAGAGAGGTTTAAGTTGAAGTTTATAGAAGTTGTTGATAAGTTTACTTCTAATGTGGCGAGATATAAAAGGTTCCCCGGTAACAATGATGAAGGGGTAATTGTATAAACAATTGAAGGTGATTTGCTGGAGCCATGACAAAACTGTCTACTTTGGAAAGATGTGGAAAATTTATATTTGGTAATAAATGTCAAAGGGTCTGACACGGATACGTGTTAAACTATAACTTTGGTTTCGAGAGCTTTTCAGGTGCATGACAGTGGGTAATGTGTGGTTGGATCATCATCTCGCATGTCTTCAGGAATTTCGAAGGGTTTGAACACATATGATGTTCTAGGATTTTGAATTTTACAATTATTCTTCTGGGTTCCATGAATAGAAATGATGTTCTAGTACAGTTTTGAAGTCAAAGTATAGTTTTGATAGGTGCAGGAATCTAAGAGTGATGATTTCGGTTATTTCTCGAATTGAATTCTGAAATTTCAAAATCAAAATATGTAATTAGATTCGAATAAGTATGGTTGTTTTGATTTCTTTAAAAGAATGTGTATTGTTGTGAAAGTAGGGAGTATAGTTGATGATTGTTGAATCAGAATCGAAGAATGTAACATATGAATTGTGAATTTAAATATCTCTCGGGTATTACCTACCCGTTAAAAAAAATTTCACGAGTAATGTTTTGTACCAGAGAATTTTATTACAATCTTTATGAAAATATATGTATATTTTATTTCGATGTAATACAGATTTAATGAGTTAATATCATATTAAGCTCATTTGATTTTCGGCTTGAATTAGAAATGAATAATCTCTAAAACATTAGAGATTACATAATCTTCACAAAGTATTTCACTACTGTGATTAAGACTTCATTATTTATTCTTATAGATATTTCCTTAGTGAATTATGCTGATGCTCATAGAACTCTTGCTAACTTCGCAAGATACGAATGTTGTTTTCTAGAAAGTTTCGAGTGCATCGAAGATGAAAGTGTAAAATCAAACATGTTGTTGAATGATACACTTGGTTTATTATGAAACCAAATTCATTTAATTGAAGCAGAGATTGTAGTTAACGATGGTTAGGTTGTTAACGAAGGATGTACATCATAGCATATTAGTAATATGAATTTAACCGAGTAGTATCTACCCTTTTTCAATTCATACTCAATAGCTTAATACGAAAGATTTATTACAGTTTCAGAATTCATATATATAAATATCTATAAATTCTTCAGAAAGAATGAGTTAATACTTCATAACTCGTTGATACAATATACGTGTTGTTGATTTGTGATGATATTCACAGTAATTTCTTGAACTGGCGGAGCTTATATGTTATAAGTGCTGCTAGTGCTGATGATGCTGGTATAACAAGTTTAGTTTGTAAATCGCACACCATTCTTGTCAGGGTTTCGATTCTTCTTTCTATCATTTCTATCCACTTATCTAATTTATGGTTAAGGCTGAAATAGATAATCTCTAAGACTTTAGAGATTACATAATCACCGCAGAATGTTTCTCCGATCAATACTTCATCGTTTGTTATTGTTGGTACTCCTTGGTATTTATGGTGCATGTGATGTTGATATCCGAGGTAAAGGTTGTGATGTTGAGGCGTGTGATGCGGAAGTGATTGTTGATGGTGGTAATGATACTGTTGGTGTTGATGATGGTGATATCGTTGATGCCGGTGATGCTGCTGGTGCTTAGGGTATTGAGGCTTGCGATGTTGATGTTACTGGCGGTACTGGTTATATTGCTGGTGCTGCTGATGGTGTTTGTAATCTTTGCACCATATGTTCCAGAGCCACTACTCGAGCGCGAAGTTCGTTAACTTCTGCTAGTACAGCGGGATGATTGGCGGTTGGGGCGAGCGAATGAATAAGATTCATAATATGAGATAGTATATAATCGTGACGAGATACTCTAGCAATGAGTGAGAAAATGGTGTCTCGAATAGGTTCGCCGGTAAGTGCTTCAGGTTCATCGCCAAGAGGGTAATGTGGTGGATGGAAAGGATCGCCTTCTTCTTGTCTCCAATGATTGAGTAGACTACGAACCCATCCCCAATTCATCCAGAATAGATGATGGGAGATTGGTTGATCCATTCCGATGACGCTGCTTTCGGAGCTCAGGTAGATATTCATATCGGAATAGCTGTCGGAATCTGAGGAGTTCGAACTGGTTGAGAGATCCATCTCGTATGATCAGGGAAAGATTTCTTTGGTATGAAATAGATTGTAGAATTTAGATTTGGTATTCTTCAATACATAATTTACATATGTGTATATAATACCAAAATCCCATAAATTACGGAGGAATCTTTGAAAGATGTCAGTCAAAGTTCACAGTAACAGATACGCTAAGATATTAATTAGCAGATATGCTAAGGTGTGAATTTGTCTATACACTATTTTGCAATAAATGCAGAAAAATGCGTCTAGACTTAAGAATGATAAGCAGGTAGTTTCCTAAGGATGATAAGTAGATGATTTCCGACTAAAAATGATAAGAAAAACTTTTGACATGCAGACACGGTCGAAGTCCAGACTCACTAATGCATCTTAATGACTATCTGTTAGACACACTAATGCAAGACCTGGTTCACTAAGACCACCGCTCTGATACCAACTGAAAGGACCCGATCATATACATTATAAATGATTCACAATAGTTGATTACATCGCGAGGTATTTAACCTCTATATGGTACGTTTTACAAACATTGCATTCGTTTTAAAAGACAAACTTTCTTTACATCAAAAATTGACGGCATGCATACCATTTCATATTACATCCAACTATAATTGACTTAATATTAATCTTGATGAACTCAACGACTCGAATGCAACGTCTTTCAAAGTATGTCATGAATGACTCCAAGTAATATCCTTAAAATGAGCTAATGCACAGCGGAAGATTTCTTTAATACCTGAGAATAAACATGCTTTAAAGTGTCAACCAAAAGGTTGGTGAGTTCATTAGTTTATCATAATCAATCATTTCTGTAATAGTAATAGACCACAAGATTTCAGTTTCCATAAATATCCGTACACTCGCAAGTGTATAAAAGTATTCTATAAGTTGTAGGCACCCAGTAACAAGCCTTAACGTTCATGTTTTACCCTCTGAAGTACACCAGACCAGGTGTGTTTAATATAACTTCGAAGTACTAAAGCATCCCATAGTCAGGATGGGGTTTGTCAGGCCCAATAGATCTATCTTTAAGATTCGCGCCTACCGTACATAGACAAGTAGTTTAATGTTACCAAGCTAAGGGTATATTTCTGGTTTAAACCCACATAGAATTAGTTTTAGTACTTGTGCCTATTTCGTAAAACGTTTATAAAACAGCGCATGTATTCTCAGCCCAAAAATATATATAAAAAGGGAGTAATGAAACTCACAATACTGTATTTCGTAGCAATTATGTATATGATGGCACTGAACAAGTGCAGGGTTTGTCTCGGATTCACGAACGTATCAATATTGTGATTCAGTATTGCAGGAAAGTACGTAGACTCAACGAAAATGATAAACGTTAGGTTGACCTGACGAGCAATACCCTCGAACAATACCCATAACCTCCATAGCTATAACCCATAATTTCCTTAGCTCTATCCCGTTTGAAAACTTATTTTGAAATCGTCTGAATATAACTCCGTCGTAGTATTTTATGTATACTAATAATATCTTGAAATAATACTAAGTAAATATATATATGTAATTCGATTGAGAGAGTTTAGAGAAATATATTTTCAAGTTTCTATGAAATAATGAAACCTATTGAATTCTATTTATAATAGATTTTTGAATTATTAAAGTGAATTATTAAAGTATGAATTATTAAAGTGAATTATTAAAGTATGAATTATTAAAGTGAATTATTAAAGTATGAATTATTAAAGTGAATTATTAAAGTATGAATTATTAAAGTATGAATTATTAAAGTATGAATTATTAAAGTGAATTATTAACGTATGAATTATTAAAGTTAAAGTAAAGTAAAAGTAAAGTAAAGGTAAAGTTAAAGTATAGTAAAAGTATAAAACTATGCACATATAATACGCGTATTAATTTAAATCATTATATATATTTAATAAAATAAAATATAAATATCGTTATCTTTATCATACTGGTTAAGTAATGAGTTGTCAAAAGTGGTTCTAGATATTTATCAAAGTTATATACGTTTTAATAATAAAGTTTTTTTTAAACTAAAAATGTTTTTGTACGCTTGAAACTAAATCGAGTACTTATAAATTTGGTTTTCCAAAATTAATTATATTCCAAATCATCCTTTAAAAAGGTTTTATCTATATCGTAAAACGTTTTCAATATTATGAAAACTAATCATTATCTTACCAAAAGACACGAGACAATCATTGTAAAGCATGCATTAAAAGTTAAGCAGGAATCTCCACTAACTTTTGTCTAATTCTCGTTAATGAAACTTTTGTTCTTACTTGTAAATCACATTACCAAATATTCCGAATACCGTTAAAAAGAAATGATTTCTCAAATCAACGTGGACCTCATAACAGAGACTCGTAATCATAATTCAAGTCTGATAATTTAATCATATGATATTATCTTTTAATTCCATCGATAAACATATTGAAACAAATATTTTTATGTAAAGTATTTTATATCTAATACTTTGTTAATGTTTTCAATTAATAAGTATATATTATATATACATATCAGTATACACATAAATGTTCGTGAATCGTTGAGCATAGTCAAAGGGTAATTGATTACATGAATATAGATTTCAAAACTTTCGAGACTCAGTATTACAGATTTTGCTTATCGTGTCGGAAACATATAAAGATTAAAGTTTAAATTTGATCGGAAATTTCCGGGTCATCACATGCCCGGGGTCCACATATCTAGTTAATAGCCCGTTTGACCCCCTAATCAAGATATTTGCCCTTGTGTAACTCACATAATCAAAGGCAATCACGTGCTTCTCTTCTAACCAAATTGTATTAACACAAAAATGTTTGGCAATTTTGGTTACATATTAGCCTCCCATAATCGGTGTTGTTTTTTTTCCTATTTTCGAGAAGGAAAGTTAGAAGCATGTGTGGGATATGAACATGTGCGTGATTCATTATTCTGTGAATGTACCAGATGTCTAAGTTTGTTACTTTTTCACTGTTGTCCTTATGACAGTTTATTATATTCGCTACGAAACTTTGAACGCACCTATGTTCGTAAGTAAGCAGCTTGGTACTTGTTTGCTTGTTGGCATTATACTCATAGTGGCTCATGTTTTGCCATGCTTCTCGATGATTAAAAGACGACACATAGACTTCACATTGACTAAAGTAAGTTTGCATTAATTGATTTGGCAAACCTTCGTAGATATTTAACACCTTCACAAATTGTAGCAATGTCAATGTTCGGTCTTACCCTCCAAGCCGAAACCTCATAAATGTATTCGATGTTGGTAAAGAATAATCAACCCTCAGTGAACCTATGAATTCCTTGACCAAAAGTGGGAACACTTTTTCTTGCATTCAGAACAAATTTTCCCATGCATAGATGCGATGACCTTGGTATGTCATCCGAAAAAGATTACGAAAGTTTTGCAATTCGCCGGGTTCTTCCAATGGTACCCAATCCATGTATTTACCTGGATACACGTCTTTGTTCAGAATTTTCTTCATCCGTTCATGGTACTCCGGATGTCGTAAAACTGCGTTGGTCCATGGATCCGGAGTAGTTAATCCACGAATATTGAGTTGTTGGTTATCTATGTCCATTTCTTCTTCTTCGACATTTTCTTCCTCACTTGTTTCTGGATATCTAACCGTCGGGCCTTTTTGCTTTTTTCCTCGTGGGTTTGATGATGATGCTCTAGTCTACAAAAAAATAAAATAAATTGAGCTCCGTTCATCCTACCTTCCATGTATCAAACTTGAAAAAGTGTCTTGCCGAACAAGAACTTGTTATTCCCTTCGATGAGCTTACTATTGATGAAAAACTCCACTTCGTAGAAGAAGCCGTTGAAATTATGGATTGTGAAGTCAAAACCTTAAAGCAAAGTAAAATCCCGATTGTCAAAGTTCGTTGGAATGCCAAAAGAGGACCCGAGTTTACGTGGAAAAGAAAAGATCAAATGCAAAGGAAGTACCCTCACTAATTCGTTGAATTGGCAATGCAAGGTCTCGAGGAAGATATAATGACTACTACTTCCAACTAAATTTCGGGACGAAATTTCTTTTAAGGAGTAGGTAATGTAATAACCCGTCTTTTTCCGTTTACTTTCTATTTAATTATTTTAAAGTCCGTTATTTAATTATAACATCTCCCGTTAAATTGCGTATTTAAAATAATTCGTATGGTTAATTCACGCACTCGCTTTTAAACTCGAGGGGCTAATGGTGTCAAATGAGAAAATCTAGGAAGCTCACAACAAATCTAATTACATATTTATGATCTACTACTCAAGACCTTTAATTTAGTACCAATTTCATAACATGGGGTAAGCTTTTCTAAAACTCTAGATTTCTTGTTTTTGGTGTTCTTGACTTATAAAAGTGTTAGTTAGTGTCTATGGCTCAAGTCTAACCTGAATATGTGATTTGTTTGCTTGTTCTTGTTGTTTTGTATAACTAGCATGAACTTGGAAAAAGGGTGTGTTTAATCCTTGGTTTGGGTTAATGCAATGTTCTAGATGTTAATGATATTGTGTCAAATGTGTTACTAGCATCATTAGCTTTAATTTGATGTGTAGGTTGACTTGAAAAACTTCACTAACATGATTATTGAATTTGTGATTCTTGGTTAGGGTTTAGTAGTCTTAAATATGAATTTTTTATGCATCGAATGCCATGAGATGTTGTTGGTAAGTGTTTAGTTTCAATGTATGTTTAATTACCTTCGAAACGGCATATCACATGTATGCATTTAATTCCCGAATCATCAAATTGCATTTATGAAGTTGAAGCATTAATGATGAACATTCAATGATCATTCAATGTGGATTTAGTTGTTGTAAATGATGTATTTGATTGATGATATGTATCTAGTTGTATTCCTTGTTAAAATACCTTTCCAACGATGTATGGTATGCGTTTTAGTGTTTTCAGGTCATTAATTGTGTTGGAAAGGAGTTTGGTTCGAGTACTTGACTTTTCAGCAATTCAGCAGCCTGGAAACAAGGGCCTCACGATCGCGGAGCCCTGTGTGTATAAAACCTCGCGATTGCGAGGAATGTCGCGACACACCCCTTCAAGCCGCGGGGCGGCTTATGCCCGGAAAAGGGCTGTCCAAATTTTTCATTTTTTCGTTAAATCTAACTATGTTACGCATTACCGATTAACATGAAACTTGTTCTAACATAATCATATATGATTATGTAACTTAGAAAAATTGTCCGTGACCCGACCCGAACACGTTGACTTTTTCTTTGACTTTAACTTCTCCATAGTTGACTTTTATTCAAACTTAACCAATATTTTGTTTAATCGTTATAACCTTTCTCTTGTACTTATATCTTGCATGAAACTTGTGTAAAAAACCCGTCCTTATCCGTCTGGACGAAATCTTCAACATTTGATCCCATTGCGATGGTCGACTCCAAATAATGTCCTTAAAATGAGCAAATGTACAGCGGAAGACTTAATTCGTACCTGAGAATAACATGCTTTAAAAAGTCAACATAAAGTTGGTGAGATATATAGGTTTGATGCAAGCAGCGTTATAACTATGGACCACAAGATTTCATATGTAAACATTGTAATAAAAATATTCTAAGTGGTTGAGCACTTGGTAACCATACTTAACATTTAATCACGTCGCATATTCCCTTTATTATGAAATCTTACTACACTGTACCAAGTGTAGTCACGAAACGAAGTACTGTGCAACCGTTGAATACTGGTCGTCCAGTCCGGTTGGGGTTGTCAGGCCCGATAGATCTATCAACAGGATTCGCGTTTACAATACCACTGTAAATAATAGTTACCAAGCTACAGGGAAGTATGCCAGTGGTACAACTCAACGTAGAATATATTTTTCAGTTACTTGTGTCCATAACGTAAATCATTTATAAAAATAGCGCATGTATTCTCAGCCCAAAAATATTTAGAGTTTAAAAAGGGATCTATATACTCACCTAATGTATTTTGTAGTAAAAATACATATAACATCATTGAAGAACTGAACAATGTAGGGTTGGCCTCAGATTCACGAACCTATAGTATTGGTATATTTATTAATACACATAATTATAAACGAATATTCCTATATATATATCTATATATATATATATATATATAATAATTTATTAGTTGTATCATTTTTATATTAATGATATATATACATGTCTCAAATATTCTTCTTGTACATGAAAATGTTGAATTTGTAATGTTATGTATCTTAATATATTTTTATATACATAAGTTGTTTGGAAAGATAGTTGTTATAATAACACTAAATACAATAATTATATTACTGATAATGTTAATAATAATAAAAATAATGATTTTAATTCTTATAACTACAATAATAGTAATAAAAAGTGTTATAACATTAATAATAATAATAATATCAATAATAATAACAATAATCCTAGTAATAACATTAATAATAATAGTATAAATAATAATTAAAATAAAAATAATATTTGTAATAATAATAATAATAAATAATAATAATAATTATAAAGATGAGATCTACCTTTAAAGGCTTTAAAAAGAGATAAATTGTCAGGGCCGGGGCTTGAACCCGCGACCTTACACTAATACACAACAACCTTGACCATCGAACCATTTCAGTTTTTCTGAAATTATTACCCTCCAAGTATTTATAAACGTTCCCTCTTTCTATTTCTATCATCTTCTCCATTTAATTCAGCTTCCAAAGAAATTTGTTTTAACATCGATTTTTATTCCATTTATCAACAGAATTAAAACAGAAACCGATTGTTTATATGTTTGAATTTTAATTAGCGAAATTAAAACAAGTTAACAAAAAAAAAAACTCGGACGAAGAACAGTACCCTGTATCGAGCATGAACTCCAAATTTGTTTTCGAAATCCAGTTTGTTTTAGAGGAAAAATATAACATGAAATATGTTGTAAATGATTTCTTGTAACTATCTGAACCGTCTATTTAACAGGAAACATGAAACACTTCATGAATTTTGTGATGAACACATTGTTAGCTTTAAAACTTAAAAGGTTGATTCGTGAAATTCGAAGTGGATAATTGATGTTGGAGATTGAAACTTCACAGGTTGTTTAAATAGATTATTCCTAACTAGCCTGCACTATTAAATTTTTAATTAACCTGGATTTCGAGTTTTAGCAAAAATTATTTTAAGAACAGAGGGAACGAGCTCGCTTAGTATTTGTTGGTTTTTAAATCAATCAATTGCAGTAGAATACCAAAATAAGAAGATAATAGCTGTTAAATTTCGTACCATATGGATATATAGAGGAGACTGATTCCGTAACAGATAAAAAAAACAAAGAAGAAAAGGATAAACAGTTTTAATATTGATTGTTACAGAAAAAGATTTTAATTGTATTTCAAAGATCTTGTATCCATCTTTTGAAACATAAACAAATTCCATTACAGTATGATTGTGATTTGGATTAGATTAGAATCCTATGTATACACGTATTTATATCCTAATTATCTACCTATATATTAATATATTATGTATATATATTTATATATATATTTATTCATATATTTGATTATATTTAATTCATAAACTTTATTATTTATAATGTTATTAATAATAGATACAAATACTAATAAAATTTATTAATAAATATTTCAAAATTAAAAATAATGCAAATGATAATAATATCATTAATAATAATAATTATATTAATTATACAATTTGATATAAATAAATATATAATATAATATGTTAAATTTAAGAATTCTATTAATATTATTGAAACTAAATTCATTAAAAATATAACAATACAATATTAATGATAACCATTTTAGTAATAATACTATTATTCATGTTTATAATACTAATAATAATATTATTTATGATATCTAAAATAATACTAATAATAAGTATAATGAGTAAAATATTAATAATAATAATAATAGTATAGTATTAATATTAATAATACAAATAATAAATTGTAGAATTTTCTACTAATGTCCATAATGATAGTAATGATTTTAATGATAGGAAAATACTAATAATAATCTTAATCAAACTTTTATTACTCTTAATAATAATTTCATGTAATTACGTTAATAATTATAATAATACTAATAATAATAAAAATGATAATAATAAATAATACTGAATATTATATTAATATTAGATAATAATAATTTTTGATCGTAATAGTTATAAAGACATTAATAATATTAATTATGATATATATTATTTCATTTATAATAATGATAACCATAAAATAATGTTTTTTTTATAAAGTAATAATAATCTCTCACAATAATATTAATACAACTAAAACATATCAGATTATATATATATACATATTTACATATTTACATACATAAAGGTTCGTGAATCGTGAAAAATTGTCAAAGGGTAACTGATTAACCGAATATAGATTTCAGACTTTCTAGACTTAACATTAAGGTTTTTGCTTATCGTGTCGGTAACATATAGAGATTAGGGTTTAAATTTGGTCGGAAATTTCCGGGTCGTTACAACTTGACAACGTGGCTCACATGCTATATAATCGAGTCGTAACGAGCCATAGGAATAATTGAACAACTTTGACCGACCTCGTATTTTACCGGTATTGATACAACTTACTTGTTTAGGTCAAGACTAGCATTCGTTCTTGCACACGTTTACTTTGTGAAGTACCTTTTTACTCGTGCACTCAAGGTGAGATCATAGTCCCACTTTTACTCTTTTACACTTATGCTTGGGATGAGAAAACATAAATGTTTCGTTTTACTAAGTGAACACAAGTACGAAAACAAACATTCTATGTACGAGTTAGAACAAAAAGCCTCAATTCAATTATCATTAGTTACACTTGAAGGGTGTAAGCGAGAACTTATGTTTTGTGGATCCATACGGGTTTGACAAACCCTCATTCGGATGGTTAGCTACCGTTGGCGGATGAAATATAATTTTGAGTATAGTGTAGTTCTAACACTATGGTAACGTGGTTCGTATGCAGTTAAGCCTTGATAATTGGGTGCTCATGATACAAAAACTTTTAGAATGGTTTACTATTATTTCCAGGTTATAAATCTTGTGGTTTAATACAACATACTTACTAAACCTATGATTTCACCAACGTTTTCGTTGACAGATTTTCTATGTTTCTCTCAGGTCCTTGAATGCTAAGTGGTACATGCTTCCGCACACTATTTTGATACTTTTTTGGATGTCAAGTATACATGCATACATGGAGCGTCTTTTGACTTTATTTAAATTGTGTCGCATAGGTTTCATTTGTACTTAAACGTTGTAACGTAACTAGTTGGTGAACTACTTTTGTAAACTTTGAAACATCCTTACATTTGAAATGAATGCGACATATTTTGGTCAAACTTTGTTTTAAAGACTTATGACCACGTAACGGGACCTAAGTTAACGGCGCCATCAATGGAGATTTTGGCGGGTCGTTACATGTATGATTCTGTAAGTTGGGAGTACCTTGATAAAATTTGTCGTAAGTTTGGTTCTGGCGATAAATGATGTAGATGGATTTCTATGTGTCTTAAGTCAGCTAGAACCTCTATTTTGGTTAACGGTAGCCCAATTAAAGAATTTAATCTAAAAAGTGAATTACGCCAAGGTGATCCTCTAAGTCCGTTCCTCTTCATTATTATCATGGAGGGTCTTCATATGGATCTTAAAAGAGCGGAAGAAAGTAATCTTATCAAAGGTGCGTTTGTTGGTTCTTCTAATTATCCGATTTCACATCTGTTTTATGCGGACGATGCTTTGTTGTTGTCGGAATGTAATGAGGTGTATATGAGCAATCTGTTATCTATACTACATAGTTTTTTTTTTTATCTTGCATTGGGATTAAAAATAAATGTTGCCAAGTCTTGTGTATATGGTGTGGGTATGTCTGATGATGAATTGTTGTATGTATCAAACCGAATAGGGTGTGGTAAAGGAGTAATGCCATTCGAGTACCTTGGTTTACAAGTCGGTTCTAATATGAATTTGGTTAATAACTGGAAACCGTTGATTGAACGTTTCCGGAATAGACTTTCTAGGTGGAAATCAAATATGCTTTTTTGGTGGAAGAGTCACGCTTATTAAGTCAGTTCTAGAAGTCTTGGAATTAATTATTTGTCGTTGTACAAATGTCCAGAAACCGTTTTGAATGAATTGGAGAAAATTCGTATGACATTTTTTTGGGGAAGATCCGATAATATTAAAAAGATAACATGTGTTAAATGGGATAACGTGTTGGCATGCTTTGAAAAAGGTGGTCTTGCAATCGAAAGCTTGAAAGCTTTTAACTTGGCTCTTATTTGTAAATGGATTTGGCATTTCTCTACTTCTAACGGGGGTATTTGGGTTCATGTTATTCGAGCTATTCACGGGTCGCATGGTGGTTTGGATAATCGCGGTTGTCATGTTCTTGGGATTTGGCAAAATATGATCAAGCTGTTTTCGTCAGCTCAAGAAAAAGGTTGGTTGATTCAGAACCCGATCAGATCAAAAGTCGGTATTGGTAATGATATACAATTTTGGACAGATCATTGGATCAATGCAGGTCCACTGTTGAAATGTCCCGTTCTTATTGATTAAAAACGTTCCATATTAATTGATTTCGTTGCGAGGTTTTGACCTCTATATGAGACGTTTTTCAAAGACTGCATTCATTTTAAAACAAACCATAACCTTTATTTCATCAATAAAGGTTTAAAAAGCTTTACGTAGATTATCAAATAATGATAATCTAAAATATCCTGTTTACACACGACCATTACATAATGGTTTACAATACAAATATGTTACAACGAAATAAGTTTCTTGAATGCAGTTTTTACACAATATCATACAAGCATGGACTCCAAATCTCGTCCTTATTTAAGTATGCGACAGCAGAAGCTCTTAATAATCACCTGAGAATAAACATGCTTAAAACGTCAACAAAAATGTTGGTGAGTTATAGGTTTAACCTATATATTATCAAATCATAACAATAGACCACAAGATTTCATATTTCAATATACATCCCATACATAGAGATAAAATTCATTCATATGGTGAACACCTGGTAACCGACATTAACAAGATGCATATAAGAATATCCCCTATCATTCCGGGAAATCCTTCGGACATGATAAAAACAAATTAGAAGTACTAAAGCATCCGGTACTTTGGATGGGGTTCGTTAGGCCCAATAGATCTATCTTTAGGATTCGCGTCAATTAGTAGATCGGTTTACTAATTCTTAGGCTACCAAGAAAAAGGGGCATATTCGGCTTCGATCATTCACCCATATAATGTAGTTTCATTTACTTGTGTCTATTTCGTAAAACATTTATAAAACTGCATGTATTCTCATCCAAAAATATTAGATTTTAAAAGTGGGACTATAACTCACTTTCACAGATTTTTACTTCGTCGGGAAGTAAGACTTGGCCACTGGTCAATTCACGAACCTATAACAAATATGTACATATATATCAAAGTATGTTCAAAATATATTTACAACACTTTTAATACATTTTGATGTTTTAAATTTATTAAGTCAGCTGTCCTCGTTAGTAACCTACAACTAGTTGTCCACAGTTAGATGTACAGAAATAAATCGATATATATTATCTTGAATCAATCCACGACCCAGTGTATACACATCTCAGGCTAGATCACAACTCAAAGTATATATATTTTTAGAATCAACCTCAACCCTGTATAGCTAACTCCAATATTACTGCATATAGAGTGTCTATGGTTGTTCCAAATAATATATATACATGGGTCGATATGATATGTCAAAACATTTGCATACGTGTCTATGGTATCCCAAGATTACATAATATATTAGAATACATGTATAATATAATATAAGTTAGCTAGGATATGATTTGTATAGAATTGTTAATATTTCCCGTAGCTACAAAAATCAAAAAATATCCAATATTGTTTTACCCATAACTTCTTCATTTTAAATCCGTTTTGAGTGAATCAATTTGCTATGGTTTCATATTGAACTCTATTTTATTAATCTAAACAGAAAAAGTATAGGTTTATAGTTGGAAATATAAGTTACAAGTCATTTTTGTAAGAGGTAGTCATTTCAGTCGAAAGAACGACGTCTTGATGACCATTTTGAAAAACATACTTCCACTTTGAGTTTAACCACGATTTTTGGATATAGTTTCATGTCCATAAGAAAAATCATTTTCCCAGAAGAACAACTTTTAAATCAAAGTTTATCATAGTTTTTAATTATCAAACCCAAAACAGCCCGCGGTGTTACTACGACGGCGTATGTCCAGTTTTACGGTGTTTTTCGTGTTTCCAGGTTTTAAATCATTAAGTTAGCATATAATATAGATATAAAACATGTGTTTAGTTGATTTTAAAAGTCAAGTTAGAAGGATTAACTTTTGTTCACGAACAAGTTTAGAATTAACTAAACTATGTTCTAGTGATTTCAAGTTTAAACCTTCGAATAAAATAGCTTTATATGTATGAATCAAATGATGTTATGAACATCATTACTACCTCAAGTTTTTTTGATAAACCTAATGGAAAAGAGACAAATGGATCTTGCTTCAAAGGATCTTGGATGGCTTGAAAGTTCTTGAAGTAGAATCATGACACGAAAACAAGTTCAAGTAAGATTTCCACTCGAAATAAGATTGTTATAGTTATAGAAATTGAATCAAAGTTTGAATATGAGTATTACCTTATATTAGAAAGATATCTTACTATAAATAAGAAAGATTTTTTGAGGTTGGATGATCACTCTACAAGATTGGAAGTGAGCTAGCAAACTTGGAAGTATTCTTGATTTTATGAAACTAGAACTTGTAGAATTTATGAAGAACACTTAGAACTTGAAGATAGAACTCGAGAGAGATCAATTAGATGAAGAAAATTGAAGAATAAAAGTGTTTGTAGGTGTTTTTGGTCGTTGGTGTATGGATTAGATATAAAGGATATGTAATTTTGTTTTCATGTAAATAAGTCATGAATGATTACTCATATTTTTGTAATTTTATGAGATATTTCATGCTAGTTGCCAAATGATGGTTCCCACTTGTGTTAGGTGACTCACATGGGCTGCTAAGAGCTAATCATTGGAGTGTATATACCAATAGTACATACATCTAAAAGCTGTGTATTGTACGAGTACGAATACGGGTGCATACGAGTAGAATTGTTGATGAAACTGAACGAGGATGTAATTGTAAGCATTTTTGTTAAGTATAAGTATTTTGATAAGTGTCTTGAAGTCTTTAAAAAGTGTATGAATACATATTAAAACACTACATGTATATACATTTTAACTGAGTCGTTAAGTCATCGTTAGTCGTTACATGTAAGTGTTGTTTTGAAACCTTTAGGTTAACGATCTTGTTAAATGTTGTTAACCCAATGTTTATAATATCAAATGAGATTTTTAATTATTATATTATCATGATATTATGATGTATGAATATCTCTTAATATGATATATATACATTAAATGTCGTTACAACGATAATCGTTACATATATGTCTCTTTTCAAAATTATTAAGTTAGTAGTCTTGCTTTTACATATGTAGTTCATTGTTAATATACTTAATGATATATTTACTTATCATAATATCATATTAACTATATATATATATATATATATCCATATATATGTTATCATATAGTTTTTACAAGTTTTAACGTTCGTGAATCACCGGTCAACTTGGGTGGTCAATTGTCTATATGAAACCTATTTCAATTAATCAAGTCTTAACAAGTTTGATTGCTTAACAAGTTGGAAACACTTAATCATGTAAATAAAAATTTCATTTAATATATATATAAACATGGAAAAGTTCGGGTCACTACAGTACCTACCCGTTAAATAAATTTCGTCCCGAAATTTTAAGCAGTTGGAGGTGTTGACGTATCTTCTGGAAATAAATGCGGGTATTTCTTCTTCATCTGATCTTCTCATTCCCAGGTGAACTCGGGTCCTCTACGAGCATTCCATCGAACCTTAACAATTGGTATCTTGTTTTGCTTAAGTCTTTTAACCTCACGGTCCATTATTTCGACGGGATCTTCGATGAATTGAAGTTTTTCGTTGATTTGGATTTCATCTAACGGAATAGTGAGATCTTCTTTAGCAAAATATTTCTTCAAATTCAAGACGTGAAAAGTGTTATGTACAGCCGCGAGTTGTTGAGGTAACTCAAGTCGGTAAGCTACTGGTCCGACACGATCAATAATCTTGAATGGTCTAATATAACTTGGATTTAATTTCCCTCGTTTACCAAATCGAACAACGCCTTTCCAAGGTGCAACTTTAAGCATGACCATCTCTCCAATTTCAAATTCTATATCTTTTCTTTTAATGTCAGCGTAGCGCTTTTGTCGACTTTGGGCGGTTTTCAACCGTTGTTGAATTTGGATGATCTTCTCGGTAGTTTCTTGTATTATCTCCGGACCCATAATCTGTCTATCCCCTACTTCACTCCTACAAATCGGAGACCTGCACTTTCTACCATAAAGTGCTTCAAACGGCGCCATCTCAATGCTTGAATGGTGGCTGTTGTTGTAGGAAAATTCTGCTAACGGTAGATGTCGATCCCAACTGTTTCCGAAATCAATAACACATGCTCGTAGTATGTCTTCAAGCGTTTGTATCATCCTTTCGCTCTGCCCATCAGTTTATGGATGATAGGCAGTACTCATATCTAGACGAGTTCCTAATGCTTGCTGTAATGTCTGCCATAATCTTGAAATAAATCTGCCATTCCTATCAGAGATAATAGAGATTGGTATTCCATGTCTGGAGACGACTTCCTTCAAATACAGTTGTGATGACCCGGGAATTTCCGACCAAATTTAAACTTGAATCTTATATGGTTTCAATTCGACACGATAAGCAAAGTCTGTAATGTTGAGTCTAGAAAAATATTTTGAATTGTTTCATGAAATCATTTGACCATGACTATTCTCGACGATTCACGAACCAATGCTTGTAAATATATGTACATGTATATATATTTAATAACTTGAATTAAATTAATAAACTATTATTATATATATAAAGAAATAAATAAATAAATAAATAAATAAATAAAAATATATATATATATATATATATATAAATATATGAATGTTACTTGTATATATATATTGTTATATTAAATTTAATTACTTAACATATATAATTAATATATTCATTTGTGTAATAAAACTTGCTATTTAAAACTCTTTATATATAGAAAGAGAATATATTAAAAATAATTAATTTCGAGCTTAATTAATAAACATCAGTAATACTCGATTGATGTTTTGTTAGTTTTAATATAGATATGGTACATGTTTATGATGGATTAAAATAAAAGTTGAACTGTAAATCGATAAAGGAGATTTTAGATTTGTTAAATGTATTTTTACCTTTTTAAGTTAAATATTAGTACTCCGTACATATAAATCGGAACAGAAAATAAATAAATTTCGAACCTTTTTGATTAGGTTTCAACTAGTTAATGAGTGAAATAATTAATTATATTTAATCTAAAAAATTTGAGATTTTTAGAAACACTTTTATGTATTAACTGTTTAGCAATGGGCACGAAATCCAGTCCGTATTATATGAATCCAAAACTGTCGGCAAGTAATTTAGAATTGAGACTGTTAAATATTTGTTTATTATTATTCCATTTGGCACATTTCTTGTTTCACTAATCCACCTACTGCATATTACTATTGAAAATTGATATTATTAACTAGTACGGTGTATTATTATATTGTTATTATATTGATTCTATGTGATATATAGATAAGAGAGTTATAATCACACACACCCACTACACCCACTTGATAGATTTTAACCGATTCATTTCTCTATTTCTATGTCCCCACTTTAACACCAAAATATAGGCATTTCATGTATGATCAACCCCACTTATTTTAGTTTATAGATTGTTTTTCATATTTTTAACTCAACCATCACTTTAAACCTTATCTGCTTATTATTTAATCAAGACCCATGACCACCATCTCCTTGTTCGCTTTCTATGATCATCGAACATCAACCATTACAAAACCATTTTTATTTTTTTATTTTTGTTTGTGATACTCGATCACCATTACCGCACCATCCACGAACACCATCATCACACCTTTCTTCTCCATGAGACACCATAACAAACACCACCATACACCATAACCATTAACCTCAAGACAAACCACCACCTTGTAAACGCCACTTACACCATCACCTTGTGACTTCTAGTTACTTTTTTTAAAATAGTGAAACAAACCACCACCGAGAGTCACATCACCACATCTCATCACCGTAACCCTTCATCATCCTCGGTTCACCTCCACACCATCACCACCGTGAGCACAACCACCGAACAATCACCACCAGTGTTTATAATCACCACCTCCTTCATCATCGACTTCCATGACCACCAAACCCGCCACCTTTTTACCATTTTAACCACCACATTAAATCACAGACCACCATCGCTACTACCATTTATCTGTGCCTATTTTATCACGCAAAACACCCCATCATTACTGTTATAAATTTCTGTAACCAAGTTCGCGTTTAAAAAAGAAAAAAGAAAAAAAAGGGCTGCGACATATTTTTTTTTCTGTTTTACCACTGTTGCTGCGGTCCTACTTCTGCTCCTGTACAACGAGGGTGTTAACGGACGGCTATAAAATGAGGATATGTAATGATGAAATGTTGATGAAGATGATGAATAGTGTTTATGATGAACGAAGATGAAGATATTACGACGATGGTGATTAGAAATGTTAAACATTAATGATGATGGTATCATGAATCACAATGATGATAAGTCTGTGAAATTAGTTAACAAGATGATGATGATATATGAAATGAAAATTCCATGAATAGTTCTGGGTTTGTTTTGAAGTAGAAGAGTGAAACAGAAAAAGTGGTTAAATAAATTTAAACTAGTATATAAATAAGAAAAGTAGCACTCAGAGGATTGGTTAGGTGTGTAGTGCGTTAAACGAGGGGTCTTAAGTTCGATTCCCACCTGGTGCAGTCATTTTTTTTTCAACAAGAATAAGTTATTCAGGTCAGGCCCATGGGGCTTGAGTAATTATTTCTTGGGCCGAGATTCATCTATTTTCAATCGGGCCGAAACCCATCCCACACTTGTCTCAAAATTTAGATAATGATATTAGATGATAGTTGATAAGGGTTAAATCGTTTTATGCTACGAGTTAAAACAAAGGACAAATCAGATCAGATGGTTGGATGTATTCTGTTTAACAAAGAGGTCTTGGGTTCGAGTTCTGTCTACGGCATATTTTTTTTATAGAGAAAACTGCAAGGTAGTCTTCTTTTATTATTATTAGTATTATTATTATTATTATTATCATTATTACCAAAATAAGTATTAGTATTATCATTTTATTTATTTTATTAATACTATCATTATCATTATTATTACTACAAATAAAATGACTAAGGTTATGATCAAAATTATTATTATCAATATCATTATTAAATCTAATTATTAGTATTATTATCATTATTTTAGTATTATCATAATTATTATTATTTTTTTTATAAACAAAAGATAATTATATAAAAATATAATTATTACATATGTCATAAGTATACCTAATTCACTATTTTAATATAAAAATAACATGCATAATATATACTGTGTTAGAAATAATAAATACCTTAATATTTTTTAACAAGTAATATATTTTATAATTAATATGTATAAACTGGATTGAAATACCATTATATGCTCATTATGTGTTTTAATATATACATTACTGAAATAGGTTCGTAAATTCGAGGCCAACCCTGCATTGTTCAGTTGTTCGATATCGTCATATGTATTTTTACTACAAAATACAGTATTGTGAGTTTCATTTGTTCCCTTTTTATTCATTACATTTTTGGGACTGAGAATACATGCGCTGTTTTTATAACTGTTTTACGAAATAGACACAAGTAATCGAAACTACATTATATGGTTGAATTATCGAAATCAAATATGCCCCTTTTTATTAAGTCTGGTAATCTAAGAATTAGGGAACAGACACCCTAATTGACGCGAACTCTAAAGATAGATCTATCGGGCCCAACAAGCCCCATCCAAAGTACCGGATGCTTTTGTACTTCGAAATTTATATCATGTCCGAAGGAGGATCCCGGAATGATGGGGATATTCTTATATGCATCTTGTTAATGTCGGTTACCAGGTGTTCAATCCATATGAATGATTTTTATCTCTATGTATGGGATGTGTATTGAAATATGAAATCTTGTGGTCTATTAAAATGATAAAAATGATTATTTATGTTAAACTAATGAACTCACCAACCTTTTGGTTGACACTTGAAAGCATGTTTATTCTCAGGTATGAAAGAAATCTTCCGTTGTGCATTAGTTCATATTAGAGACATTACTTGGAGTCATTCATGACATATTTCAAAAGACGTTGCATTCGAGTCGTTGAGTTTATCAAGATTATTATTAAGTCAATTATAGTTGGATATATTATAAAATGGTATGTATGCCATCAACTTTCGATGTAAAGTAAGTTTTTCTTTTAAAAACGGATGCAATGTTTGTAAAATGTATCATATAGAGGTCAATTACCTCGCGATGAAATCAACTATTGTAAATCGTTTGTAATCGATATGGACTTCGTCCAGATGGATTAGGACGGGTCACTTCAGTTGGTATCAGAGCGGTGGTCTTAGCGAACCAGGTCTTGCATTAGTATGTCTAACTAGTAGTTGTTAGGATGCATTAATGAGTCTGGACTTCGACCGTGTCTGCATGTCAAAAGTTTTGCTTATCATTTCTAGTCTAGACATGTTTTACTGCATTGACTACATGAATAGTGTATAGACAAATTCATATCTTAGCGTATCTGTTACTGTAGACTTTATCTGACACGTTTCCTTAATTTCCTCCGTAATCTACGAGATCTTCTGTACTATATTAGATATTCTATATAATTAGAATATTATCTGATAACCAAAAATCATTTCATATCAAAACCCTTTAACTGATCGTGAGAGATGGATCCTATACCTAGCTTGGATTCATTAGTTCCGAAAGCGATTTCGAGATGTATATTGAAGCAGACTCCGAAGTCAATGAACCAGAGGTGCCTCAACCATTTAGTTATTTTTCTTTCTGGAGGAGATGGGAGTGGGTCCGAGACTTACTCACTCGATGGAGAAATGAAGAAGGCGAGCCCTACCGCGAACCAAACTTACCTCCTAACATCGGAGAAAACGATGTACTCACCGGTGAACCTATGCGCAACACTGTATTCACCCTTCTTGCTAAAGTTTTCCACCTCAAAGGTCGCGTTACTGCAATCTCAGAAAATATTCAACCTCTACTTCCGAATACCAATCGAAGGAGAATATTAGAAGAAGTTAGGGAACTTCGAATTGATAATCAAGATCTATCGAATCAAATGAGTGGATGGATAGAAATAATAGAGGGTAGAATAGAAAACCTGACAAGAATGGTGCGTGATCTACAAGCTATACTTACTACACCAACAGCATTACTGTAGTGACCCGAACTTTTCCATGTTTATATATATTAATTGAGATTGATGTTTACATGATTAAATGTTTCCAACATGTTAAGCAATCAAACTTGTTAAGACTTGATTAATTGAAATATGTTTCATATAGACAATTAACCACCCAAGTTGACCGGTGATTCACGAACGTTAAAACTTGTAAAAACTATATGATGACATATATATGGATATATATATAGTTAACATGATACTATGATAAGTAAACATATCATTAAGTATATTAACAATGAACTACATATGTAAAAACAAGACTACTAACTTAATGATTTTTAAACGAGACATATATGTAACGATTATCGTTGTAAAGACATTTAATGTATATATATCATATTAAGAGATATTCATACATAATAATATCATGATAATATAATAATTTAAAATCTTATTTGATATTATAAACATTGGGTTAACAACATTTAACAAGATCGTTAACCTAAAGGTTTCAAAACAACACTTACATGTAACGACTAACGATGACTTAACAACTCAGTTAAAATGTATATACATGTAGTGTTTTAATATGTATTTATACAATTTTGAAAGACTTCAATACACTTATCAAAATACTTCTACTTAACAAAAATGCTTACAATTACATCCTCGTTCAGTTTCATCAACAATTCTACTCGTATGCACCCGTATTCGTACTCGTACAATACACAACTTTTAGAGGTATGTACTATTGGTATATACACTCCAATGATCAGCTCTTATTAGCCCATGTGAGTCACCTAACACATGTGGGAACCATCATTTGGCAACTAGCATGAAATATCTCATAAAATTACAAAAATATGAGTAATCATTCATGACTTATTTACATGAAAACAAAATTACATATCCTTTATATCTAATCCATACACCAACGACCAAAAACACCTACAAACACTTTCATTCTTCAATTTTCTTCATCTAATTGATCTCTCTCAAGTTCTATCTTCAAGTTCTAAGTGTTCTTCATATATTCTACAAGTTCTGGTTACATAAAATCAAGAATACTTTCAAGTTTGCTAGCTCACTTCCAATCTTGTAAGGTGATCATCCAACCTCAAGAAATCTTTGTTTCTTACAGTAGGTTATCATTATAATACAAGGTAATAATCATATTCAAACTTTGGTTCAATTTCTATAACTATAACAATCTTATTTCAAGTGATGATCTTACTTGAACTTGTTTTCGTGTCATGATTCTGCTTCAAGAACTTCAAGCCATCCAAGGATCCGTTGAAGCTAGATCCATTTTTATCTTTTCCAGTAGGTTTATCCAAGGAACTTAAGGTAATAATGATGTTCATAACATCATTCGATTCATACATATAAAGCTATCTTATTCGAAGGTTTAAACTTGTAATCACTAGAACATAGTTTTGTTAATTCTAAACTTGTTCGCAAACAAAAGTTAATCCTTCTAACTTGACTTTTAAAATCAACTAAACACATGTTCTATATCTATATGATATGATAACTTAATGATTTAAAACCTGGAAACACGAAAAACACCGTAAAACTGGATTTACGCCGTCGTAGTAACACCGCGGGCTGTTTTGGGTTAGTTAATTAAAAACTATGATAAACTTTGATTTAAAAGATGTTATTCTGAGAAAATGATTTTTATTATGAACATGAAACTATATACAAAAATTATGATTAAACTCAAAGTGGAAGTATGTTTTCTAAAATGGTCATCTAGACGTCGTTCTTTCGACTGAAATGACTACCTTTACAAAAACGACTTGTAACTTATTTTTCCGACTATAAACCTATACTTTTTATGTTTAGATTCATAAAATAGAGTTCAATATGAAACCATAGCAATTTGATTCACTCAAAACGGATTTAAAATGAAGAAGTTATGGGTAAAACAAGATTGGATAATTTTTCTCATTTTAGCTACGTGAAAATTGGTAACAATTCTATTCCAACCATAACTTAATCAACTTGTATTGTATATTATGTAATCTTGAGATACCATAGACACGTATACAATGTTTCGACCTATCATGTCGACACATCTATATATATTTTGGAACAACCATAGACACTCTATATGTGAATGTTGGAGTTAGCTATACAGGGTTGAGGTTGATTCCAAAATATATATAGTTTGAGTTGTGATCAATACTGAGATACGTATACACTGGGTCGTGGATTGATTCAAGATAATATTTATCAATTTATTTCTGTACATCTAACTGTGGACAACTAGTTGTAGGTTACTAACGAGGACAGCTGACTAAATAAACTTAAAACATCAAAATATATTAAAAGTGTTGTAAATATATTTTGAACATACTTTGATATATATGTATATATTGTTATAGGTTCGTGAATTAACCAGTGGCCAAGTCTTACTTCCCGACGAAGTAAAAATCTGTGAAAGTGAGTTATAGTCCCACTTTTAAAATCTAATATTTTTGGGATGAGAATACATGCAGGTTTTATAAATGATTTACAAAATAGACACAAGTACGTGAAACTACATTCTATGGTTGAATTATCGAAATCGAATATGCCCTTTTTTATTAAGTCTGGTAATCTAAGAATTAGGGAACAGACACCCTAATTGACGCGAATCCTAAAGATAGATCTATTGGGCCTAACGAACCCCATCCAAAGTACCGGATGCTTTAGTACTTCGAAATTTATATCATATCCGAAGGGTGTCCCGAAATGATGGGGATATTCTTATATATGCATCTTATTAATGTCGGTTACCAGGTGTTCACCATATGAATGATTTTTATCTCTATGTATGGGATGTGTATTGAAATATGAAATCTTGTGGTCTATTATTATGATTTGATATATATAGGTTAAACCTATAACTCACCAACATTTTTGTTGACGTTTTAAGCATGTTTATTCTCATGTGATTATTAAGAGCTTCCACTGTCGCATACTTAAATAAGGACAAGATTTGGAGTCCATGCTTGTATGATATTGTGTAAAAACTGCATTCAAGAAACTTATTTTGTTGTAACATATTTGTATTGTAAACCATTATGTAATGGTCGTGTGCAAACAGGATATTTTAGATTATCATTATTTGATAATCTACGTAAAGCTTTTTAAAACCTTTATCTATGAAATAAAGGTTATGGTTTGTTTTAAAAATGAATGCAGTCTTTGAAAAACGTCTCATATAGAGGTCAAAACCTCGCAACGAAATCAATTAATATGGAACGTTTTTAATCAATAAGAACGGGACATTTCAGTTGATATCCGAGCGTTGGTCTTAGAGAACCAGAATTTTGCATTAGTGTGTCTTATCGAGTTTGTTAGGATGCATTAGTGAGTCTGGACTTCGACCGTGTTTACTTGAAAAATGATTGCTTAACAAATGTTGTTGGAAACTATATATTTTTAACATGTGAATATTATGTGATATATTAATCTCTTAACGCGTTTGATATTATGTGATAGATGTCTACCTCTAGAACAAGTCCCATTGACTCACCTAATAATAATGAAGAGTCAAATGTAAATTGGAATGATTCGTGGACTGATTCACAAGTTCCCGAAGAGGAACCGGAAGAAGAGTCGGAACCGGAAGAAGAGTCGGAAACGGAAGAAGAATCGGAACCGGAAGAAGAATCGGAACCGGATGAAGAAATAGAACCGGTGGGGGAAATAATAAAACGGTTAAGTAAAAGAAAATCCTCAACCAACCGACCAAGGTTAATTATGGTCAATGGTGTTTCCGCCAAGGAAGCAAAATATTGGGAGGATTACCAATTCTCCGATGAATCGGATTCCGACGAGAATTCCGATGATGTTATAGAAATTACCCCAACTGAATTTAAAAAGGCAAAAGAAAATAATAAGGGAAAGGGTATAAAAATAGAAAAATCTAATTCCAACCCCGATAAACTTTATATGTATCGTCAACCCCCGAAGTCCTTAAGTTGTAACAATGACCCGGGAACCTCTAAACCACCAGGTTTTTCTAAACCAATGTGGAAAACGACGGCTCGTATTAGGGGAACATCATATATCCCTAGAAACTTGGCAAAACGAACCAAAACCGAAGAAGAAGAAACAAGCGAGTCGGAATAAGATAGTTGTATTCATGTGGTGTAATATATGTAATATAGTGTGCTTATGCTTTATGATATATGTAAAAATTGCTTGTATTAATAAGTATTTTTTTTATGAATCTAACTCTTGTCTATTTTACAGTATAAAAACACAAAATGGATAGACAACCCAATATTTTAAGAGACCTACCCGGAGACATGATTGATGAAATCTTGTCTAGAGTCGGTCAGAATTCTTCGGCACAACTATTTAAGGCGAGATCAGTTTATAAGACATTCGAAGAATGTTCCAAGAATGCCTTGGTTTATAAAAGGCTTTCGTTCGAAAGATGGGGGATATCACATTGGGAAATCCATAAGTTACGATGTGTTTACTTTGACGCATATATTGCGGGGAACCCAAATGCTATTTTACGCAATGGGTTAAGAAATTATTTTGACTCAATATATCCGAATATTGGACTTCGTGATTTAGATAAAGCGGCTAACATGCAACATAAAGAAGCATGTTATGCTTACGGATTATTAATGTTCGCTTCTCACCAAAGTGAGAACAAGAACATCGGACTACAACTATTAAACAAAACGTTTCCACAAGTGACGGAGTCGGTAATTGGGGTAAGAAATGAGGTTTTTAGATAGTTACGAGACTGTTGGACATTACGTAACCCTCGTCCCTTTGACGACGTTACAACACGCTGTCTTATCAATGGCCATAACAGTTATGTTCCACAAGACCAAGGATGGGAAGTAATCCTAGTAAAACCAGAATGCATGACTTATTTCTGGACGTATGAATTACGTGTCTTTATTGCCTTTGCTGAACGACTTGTGTACTAGCTAGAATTATCTTCACAACCATCTTGTATCAAATTTATTGTGTGCTATATTTCATGCTATATGTAAAATAAGCGGTATTGTAAGTTTGTAAAATATTGTGTGAAAGTTTGAACGCGAAATATTATTATAATCAGTTTTTCATATAGAATTGTAGTAGTTGAATTGTATATTAGCTACTAAGTATGAACTTAACGGGTAGGTACTACCCGAATTTAAACTTATAAAATGCTAATATGAAGAAAAAGCTTTTATAAATGAGTTCATATTATGCTACGAAATACTATTAACTACTCCTAATATTCTGTATGATTAACTTGTTCCATTTGACTATTTTGAAGGAAATGGCACCGACTACTCGACACACCGTGAATATGAATGAAGAGGAATTCTGTACTTTTCTAGCTTCAAACATAGCCGCAGTACAGGCTGCGCTACATACCAACAATAACCTTGGATCTAGCAGTACAGGAAATCGTGTAGGATGCACCTACGAAGAATTCACTGCCTGCAAACCTTTGGAATTTGATGGAACCGAAGGACCGATCGGATTGAAACGGTGGACCGAGAAGGTCGAATCGGTGTTTGCCATAAGTAAGTGTACTGAAGAGGACAAAGTGAAGTACGCTACGCATACCTTCACAGGTTATGCGTTAACATGGTGGAATACCTATCTAGAGCAAGTGGGACAAGACGATGCGTACGCACTACCGTGGTCAGCATTCAAGCACTTGATGAACGAGTAGTACCGTCCCAGAACCGAGGTCAATAAGCTCAAGACAGAACTTAGAGGGTTACGAACCCAAGGATTTGATATTACCACGTACGAAAGACGATTCACAGAATTGTGCCTATTGTGTCCGGGAGCATTCGAAGATGAAGAAGAGAAGATCGACGCGTTTGTGAAAGGATTACCGGAAAGAATCCAAGAAGATATAAGTTCACACGAGCCCGCCTCCATACAACAGGCATGTAGAATGGCTCACAAACTAGTGAACCAGATTGAAGAAAGAATTAAAGAACAGACTACTGAAGAGGCCAATGTGAAGCAAGTCAAAAGAAAGTGGGAGGAAAACGGTGATAAGAATCACCAATACAACAACAACAGCAATTACAACAATAATCGCAACAATTATCCCAACAATCGCAACATCAATCGCAACTACAACAAACGGCCCAACAACAACAACAACAACAACAACAGCAACTAAAACAATCATCCCAACAACAATAATAATCGCAACAACAACAACAATCAGAAGCAGCTATGCCAAAGGTGTGAAAAGTATCACTCGGGGTTCTGCACCAAATTTTGCAACAAGTGTAAAAGAAATGGTCATAGCGCGGTGAAGTGTGAGGTCTACGGACCAGGGGTTAATAGAACGAAAGGAACAAATGGTGTCAGAACGAGTAATGGTGGAGCAAGTAGTGTCGGAGCAAGTTATGCCAATGTAGTTTGTTATAAATGTGGAAAACCGGGCCACATTATTAGAAATTGCCCGAACCAGGAGAACACGAATGGACAAGGCCGCGGAATAGTTTTCAATATTAATGCGGCAGAGGCACAGGAAGACTCGAAGCTTGTTACGGGTACGTTTCTTATTGACAATAAATCTGCTTACGTTTTATTTGATTCGGGTGCGGATAGAAGCTATATGAGTAGAGATTTTTGTGCTAAATTAAGTTGTCCATTGACGCCTTTGGATAGTAAATTTTTACTCGAGTTAGCAAATGGTAAATTAATTTCAGCAGATAATATATGTCGGAATCGAGAAATTAAACTGGTTAGCGAAACATTTAAGATTGATTTGATACCAGCAGAGTTAGGGAGTTTTGATGTGATAATCGGTATGGACTGGTTGAAAGAAGTAAAAGCAGAGACCGTTTGTTACAAAAATGCAA